>NC_132923.1:48399849-48701724 GCF_047675955.1 Chlorocebus sabaeus | reverse complement strand
GAACGTATCTCAAAATAATAAGAGCTATTTATGACAAACCCACAGCCAATATCATACTGAATGGCAAAAACTGGAAACATTCTCTTTGAAAACTGGCACAAGACAAGGATGCCCTCTTCCACTACTCCTATTCAACATAGTACTGGAAGTTCTGGCCACAGCAATCAGGCAAGAGAAAGAAATAAAGAGTATTCAATTAGGAAAAGAGGAAGTCAAATTGTCTCTCTTTGCAGATGACACAATTGTATATTTAAAAAACCCCATCATCTGGTTGGGCATGGTGGCTTATGCCTGCAATCCCAGCACTTTGGGAGGCCTAGGCAGGCGGATCATGAGGTCAGGCGATGGAGACCATCCTGGGTAACATGGTGAAACTCCGTCTCCACTGAAAAAAAAAAAAAAAAAAAAATTAGCCCAGCGTGGTGGTGGGTGCCTGTAGTCCCAGCTACTCAGGAGGCTGAGGCAGGAGAATGGCATGAATCCAGGAGGCGGAGCTTGCAGTGAGCCAAGGTCTCACCACTGCACTCCAGCCTGGGTGACAGAGCAAAGCTCCATCTCAAAAGAAGAAAAAAAGAATGAAAACCCCATTGTCTCAACCCAAAATCTCCTTAAGCTGATAAGCAACTTGAGCAAAGTCTCAGGATACAAAATCAATATGCAAAAATCAAAAGCATACATATACACAAATAAAAGACAAACAGAGAGCCAAATCATGAGTGAATTCTCATTCACAATTGCTACAAAGAGAATAAAATACCTAGGAATACAGCTTACAAGGGATGTGAAGGACCTCTTCAAGGAGAACTACGAACCACTGCTCAACAAAATAAGAGAGGACACAAACACATGGAAAAACATTCCATGCTTATGGATAGGAAGAATCAATATCGTGAAAATGGCCATACTACCCAAAGTAATTTATAGATTGAATGCTATCCGCATCAAGCTACCATTGACTTTCTTCACATAATTGGAAAAAAACACTTTAAATTTCATATGGAACCAAAAAAGAGCCCATATAGCCAAGACAATCCTAAGCAAAAAGAACAAAGCTGGAAGCATCATGCTACCTGACTTTAAGCTATAGTACAAGACTACAGTAACCAAAACAGCATAGTACTTGTACCAACACAGATATATAGACCAATAGAACAGAACAGAGGCCTCAGAAATAACACCACACATCTACAACCATCTGATCTTTGACAAACCTGACAAAAACAAGCAATGGGGAATGGATTCCCTATTTAATAAATGGTGTTGGAAAAACTGGCTAGCCATACGCAAAAAGCTGAAACTGGATGCCTTCCTTACACCTTATACAAAAATTAACTCAAGATGGATTAAAGACTTAAACCTAAGACCTAAAACCATAACAACCCTAGAAGAAAACCTAGGCAATACCATTCAGGACACAGGCATGGGCAAAGACTTCATGACTAAAACACCAAAAGCAATGGCAACCAAAGCCAAAATTGACAAATGTGATCTAATTAAACTAAAGAGCTTCTGCACAGCAAAAGAAACTACCATCAGAGTGAACAGGCAACCTACAGAATGGGAGAAAATTTTTGCAAGCTATCCATCTGACCAAGGGCTAATATCCAGAATCTGCAAAGAACTGAAACAAATTTACAAGAAGAAAACAAAGAACCCCATCAAAAAGTGGGCAAAGGATATGAACAGACACTTCTCAAAAGAAGACATTTATGCAATGAACATATGAGAAAAAGCTCATCATCACTGGCCATTAGAGAAATGCAAATCAAAACCACAATGAGATACCATCTCATGCCAGTTAGAATGGTGATCATTAAAAACTCAGAAACAGATGCTGGAGAGGATGTGGAGAAATAGGAACACTTTTACACTGTTGGTGGGAATGTAAGTTAGTTCAACCATTGTGTAAGACAGTGTGGTGATACCTCAAGGATCTAGAACAAGAAATACCATTTGACCCAGCAATCTCATTACTGAGCATACACCCAAAGGATTATAAATCATTGCACTATAAAGACACATGCACACATATGTTTATTGTGGCACTGTTCACAATAGCAAAGACTTGAAACCAACCCAAATGCCCATCAATGATAGACTGGATAAAGAAAATGTGGCATATATACACCATGGAATTCTTTGCAACCATGGAAAAGGATGAGTTCACGTCCTTTGCAGGGACATGGATGAGCTGGAAACCATCATTCTCACCAAAATATCACAAGAACCGAAAACCAAACGCCACATGTTCTCACTCATAAGTGGGAGTTGAACAATGAGAACACATAGACATGCAGTGGGGGCGCATCACACACTGGGCCCTGTCAGCAGGTAGGAGACTGGGGGAGGGATAGCATTAGGAGAAATACGTAATGTAGATGACGGGTTGATGGGTGCAGCAAACCACCATGGCACGTGTATACCTATGTAACGAACCTGCACATTCTGCACATGTACCCCAGAACTTAAAGTATAATTTAAAAAGAAAAAAACAGTTTGATCATTTCTCCTGAGAATTAGCCTATAGACCTGCTATCACTCAGGTCACAATTTCAGATATATATTTTTCCTGTGGCTAGAGAAACCTGAAGCTGAGATATTATATTACAGTGGTACCAACTTGTATTCAACAGTACCCACCAGGAGCAAGTACAAGTGCTTTCTGCAGGAAAGTACCCCCACGTTAGCCCCCCAAGATTCTCACAGAAGTTCAACAAAGTATGAGCTCATAATACGATAAAATTACTATGCACATGAAGAAAGACTCCACAGTGTAGGTGAAGAAAAACTTCACAAGTTTAAACCCTTCAGCCTGTGGAGTTCTAAAAATGTAAAAGAAAATAAAATAATTATGAATAAAATATTTTAAAAAGAAAAAAGTCAAGATATGTGAGCAATGACCAAGAGACTATCAAATATGACCAGTTAGATTTGGAAAATAAATAAATACAATGTTTTGAAATAATACACACACACACAACCTCAATTTTTAAAAATTAGTGGAAGAGAATTCTGTTTACAATAATGGTAGACTAGATATTTCAGATCAACCCTAAAGTGACTAATACATGTAGGCAAATGTTTTAAATAGTATGTTTCAATTCATTGAAAATATAACAAGACAGTAAAAAATTATGAAGCCAAAATTCAGAAAATGATAAACTCCCAGATAAATCACCCTACATTTGAGCTTATTTTCCCCTATGGGCCTCCACCGTTTTTAAAGCAAAGGCTGAGATGCCGAGCAGAGCAGCTTCCAGACTCATGAGATATGGAGAGAAACTCAAGTTCAGAGCCTTCCAAGCAAGAGGGACTGGAAAATCTCCTAAACTTTTGAATAAAGATGAACAAAACAAAAACAGCCTCATATGAACTAAATCCTTATTTAAACTAAAGGAAACCTTGATTGCTAGTGCCCTTAGCCACCTGTCAAAAATAAATAAATAAATAAACTTTCTTTGGTGGAAGTTAACACATACTCTAAGTCTCAAATTACCTTTACTTTTTTAACACAGTGATTAGTCAGAAATATAATCTAGCAATATAATGTAATCAAAACCCAAGAGAAATAACAGAACATAGAAACAGATCCACAGGGAATTTAGAAAATAGAGTTATCAGCTAAGGATTCAAAAATATGCCTAATATTTTCAAAAATATAAAAAACAAGATTGGCAATTTTGACAGCTTCAAACTATAAAAACTGGAAATTCTGGAACACATAAATATACTAACTGAACTTAAGAACTCAATGGCTGGGATTAACTACAAAATACACAGAACTAAAGGGACCATTGATGACCTAGCATGTAAATATACACCCAAGATATATGAGAAGATATATCAATATGTCAATAGAAATGTTGTCAATAGGCAAAATAATGTCAATAGGCAAAAATATGTCAATAGGCAAAAATATGTCAACAGAAAATATCCCAGATAAAGCTGTCAGAAAAAAGAATGGGATGAAAAAAAAAATAAGAGTATAAGAAAAATAGATAATACAATTAAAAGTTGTAATCTATGCATAAAGTCCAAGAAGAGATAAGAATGAGAAAGAAGCAGAAAAGATGCTTTTCTTTTTGCATTTTGAAAAAAATAATAATTCAAGCAAGATAAACATTAAGGACACCACATCTAGGCATACCATAGGTCCTATAAGCAGCTAGAGGAAAAATATATACTAATCTTCAAAGGACATAAACGAGCAGAGCAGCTGATGGCTGACTTATTCACAGAAAAAGTCAAATCTAGAAGACAATGAAATAATTTTCAAACTGCCAAAAGAAAATAACTGGTGTTATAAAATTTTAAATTCAAGGAAAAGAGTCCTCAAAAATAAAAACTAAAAAAAATTTTCAGACAAGAAAAAATTAATTCAAATCTGAACTAAATGCAATATTAAAGGTATTCTTTAGCCAGAAAAAATATTCCAGATGGAATTAAAATACATTTTTAAATGCTTAAATAAGTTGGAAAATATACCATGTTCATGGATCAGATAGCTTAATATAGTTAAGATAGCAGTTCTCCTCAAAATTGATCTTACAGACAATAAAACTTCACTTAAAATTTAAATAAATACTTTTAAAATTTAGCAAGTTAACTCTAAAATGTATGTGATTAAAGTGCTAAGAACAGCCAAGAAGACACTTTCAAGGGGAGGGGATTTGTTCAATGAAACACCACAAGCAAGTGAAAACGAATAAATAACAGATATGTCAGTGAATCTTAGGATTCTAATTTTGAAAGAAAGAAAAGCAAGTTTTGAAAGGCTAACTAGAGTATTATGCTATTTTTTATAAAGTTCAAAAACTTGCAGAGCCAGGCAACACATTGAAGAAGAAGATTGATACACAGATAGATGTGCTTTACATATACAACCCTATATGTATTTCATGTGTATGTATATATGTATATCATATATGTATATAATATAAAGAAAAACAAAGTAATGATGAATATCAAATTCAGAGTTTTGTTTACATCTAACCAGAAGGAAAAAGAACTCACTCAAGAGAGACAAAGACAATTTCCATACTACTCAAACACTTTATATAACGAGTTATTTATTATAGGTTATAATATACATAAATATGTCACATTATTTTGTATATCAAATATCATATAATATTATTTAAGATTTATTGGTAGGAAAAGAAGAAGAAATGCATCCATATAGTAACCCAGTTTAAAAGGAAAAGCTTAAATTTTTTTGCTAGCTTGGTTGCCAAACTTCTTCAAATAATTGCATGATTTTCTTCATTGCTTTGATCTTATTAACCAAGTTTCTAGAAGTAACAGTATTGTTATGGATTGAATTTTGTCCTCCCCCTGATATCCCCAAAAAAGTATGTTGAAGTTCTAGCCCCCAATATATCAAAATGTGACTTTATTTGGAAATAGGGTTCATAAAGAAGTAATCAAATTGTGTTTTTTGCTCTTTTTGTTGTTGTTGGGTTTTGCTTGTTGGTGTCTTGAGACAGGGTCTCCTTCTGTCACCCAGGCTAGAGTGTAGTGGTGCAATCTGGGCTTACTGCATATCTCCACCTCCCAGGCTCAAGCAATGCTTCTGCCTCAGCCTCCCTAGTAGTTAGGACTACAAGTGTGCATCAACGCACCTGGAAATTTTTGTTTTTTAATTTTTTTATAGAGATGGGGTCTTGGCATGTTGCTCAGGCTCATCTTGAACTCCTGGGACTCAACCGATCACCCACCTTACCTCCCAAAGTACTAGGTATACAGGCATGAGTCATTGTAACTACCCAGAAGTAATCAAATTAAAATGGAGTTATTAGGGTGGGCATTAATTCAATACAACTGGTATTGTGTTGGGAAGGGGAAATTTGGACACAAGACAGAAGTGCACTGAGGGAAGACAGTATAAAAAGACACAAGGAGAAGACATCCATTTATAAGACAAAGAATGCCTGAAGCTACAGGAACCCGGAAGAGAGGCCTCAAACATATCTTTTTCCTATAGGTTTCAGAGGAAGCACAAGCGTGTAGACACCTTGATTTTGGACTTTCAGCCTCCAGAACTGCAGACAATAAATTTTGGTTCTTTTAAGCCATACAGTGTGTAGTAATTTGTTATGGCAGCCGTAGCAAACTAATGCAATCTTGATATTTTTGAAATAATAATGCTTTAATCCCAGTAATTTCCAAATGCAATTTTATAATAATGTACATGACAAAATTAGCAAATTATTTTCAAGCAACTTAAAATCAACTTTAAATCATCCAAAATATGACATGGTTACTAGATTATTACTAGAGTACAGATAGTAACATGAAGTGAGCAACAGGAGAGTACAGAATTTTTTTGAAAATTGAGATCACTGGTGTAGAATCAGCTGAAGTTTTGAAAAATATAATGTGTTTTAACAAAAAGGCCAGCCCCAAAAGTTGCCAATTTGGTGTTTATTGTCATTGTAATGACTGCATCCAATCCCTGGGATTCTGTTGGTGGTCTTCCAGCAGATGCTATTCTGGATGATTCAGTGCTAATGTGGCAATTTAGAATAAATCTGTGTGCCAAGTAATATACTATAAGAACTATGTCATTTGAAATTCAACTTTATTTAACCAATGGTAAACAAGTTTGTTTAGATTTTTTCCTTGGATTTATAAAAACAACTGTTTGTAGCATGTGGGGTAGTTAAGAACACATTTAATTTTGTCTGTTAAATGAAATTTAATAATTTAAGTTTCTTTGTAGAGTGCAAAAATGAGTTACACATTTTTAAAATGTATTATTATTATAATAATTATAAAATTATCAGATAAGCTCACAAAGTGAGACTCCCTCCAAAAAAGAATCAGCCTGATGTTTAGGGCAATGTTAATGAATGAATCATATCAACTACTTGGTTCCTTAGATTCACTGTCTGAAAATATAGTATAAAAGCAATTCCTCCCCTGAAAAAAACTTCAAGTCTTTTGAAACTGATACACTTGGTGATTCTGCATGCGTGTGGCCTCAGTTTTTTCATCTGCTAAGTAGAGATATAACTTTATTGCTTTCCCATGGTTATTATGAAGACAAATTAATAACTCTTAAAAATACTTGGCAAATATAAAGTGACCCATGTATGCTCAACATTAGTATTTGTGGAATAAAATGCTTAACCTGAGGCCTAACAACTAGGTAATTTTTATCCTTTCCACACTAGGGAATAGGAAAACTATTTCCGAAGGGTGTATGGAATATACTTCCGGTTCCCATTTCACTTTGGTATGAAAATGAAATAAAGAAATCTATTCTTGACTTAAATTGATTCAAAACAACATTTAAAATCTCTACCAAAATCTTCCCTGTGTTCTTAGACTAATATATAATCATTATAATACATAAAGAAGAATATTTAATATTCTTCCCCCTCCCACCTTCCCCATAATTTTATTATTACTTTAACCAGCATTTTGTGCAACTTCCTCTACTAAAAAAAGATACAAGAAGTAAGGTTGTATTTGGACTCAGTATTGAAAGCAAGCTTAAAGATCATCTCATTTAACTCACCATCCTTACGGGATTTCACTTAGTGACATCTCAAACAAGTGGCCATCTGTGTAGACTTTGAACACTCTCAGTAAAAAGGCCTTTATTGTAGAGATGATGGAAACTTCCTGAATTGCTTATAGAATAACCAATTAAAAATTCTTTCTCTGATTTTGGATCCAAATTTGCCTCACCAGAATTTGTGCCTATTGATGCTGTTCTGCCTTCTGGACCAAAAAAGAACAAATCTATTTACTCTTTCGTGATCTTTCAAAATTTTGAAATCGTTCAGACTTTTCTCATAGTCATCTCTTATCTAGCTCTGATGCAACACTGTTTCTGCAACACCATCAGTGGTATTCTCAGAGCAAGCTCTAGCTTGTAGATGACCCTCTACACATAAGGTACACAGAACTGAATATTCCATTCAACTTCACAGGTGGTTTGGCCAAGACTGTTTTCAGGAAGTGTTGCCCCTGTGATCTTTTTGCACTGATGTAGAATAAAACATTTGATTAGCTTTTTAGCAGTAATGTCACCGACAGTTACACAAATCTCATGGGCGTCTACAAGTCTCCAAGAACTTTTCCATGATCTCCAGCCAAGGCCCGTTGCCCCAATGCCATCATAGTGTGTTTAGTGAACCTACATTCAATTTTATTTTGACAGTTTTGACTCAGAAGTTATATATTTCCATGTTCATGTTTACCTTTATGTAGCACGATATCTAATAAAACCCTGTTTTACTGACTATAACTTTGCTAAGCTAGCTTTGCATTACTTAGTCCTGCCATTCAGGGCCCTACCACATGTTCCTAGAAAATTTTATTCACTTTAACACAGTTCCAGTTTGCTCATAGTTACAAAAGCCAACTTTGAGTCCATCTAACTGTACAACTTCCAGCCCACATTTTTTGACTTCTCCACATAAATATACTGATTTTTTATGAACTAATTTCCTAAAATGAAGATATCCTATACTTATGAGAGCTCCTAAACCTATTACTACTAATAATAATTATTCTCTAAATGAGTACTAGCTTAGCTTTTTTTTTTTTTCGAGACCAGGTCTCACTCTGCCACCCAAGTTGGTGTGTAGTGGCATGATCTCGGCTAACTGGCTAACTGCAACCTCCAACTCCCTGGCTCAAGCAGTCCTCCCACCTCAGCCTCCCGAGTAACTGGGACTACAGGTGTGTGCCACCACACCAAGCTAATTTTTTGTATTTTTGGTGGAGACACGGTTTTGCCATGTTGCCCAGGCTAGTCTCTAACTCTATAACTCCTACACTCAAGTAATCTGCATGCCTCGGCCTCCCAAGGTGCTGGGATTACCCACATGAGGCACCACGCCCTGCTAGTACTAGCGTCTTTAAGAGGCCTGCTCTGTTACATCTAGGCTTAAGTTCTACATCATATAATTTGTCACTTAATTATTGATTGTTGTGTGATCAGAGACCTTTATATTTTATTTATCTTTTTATTCTGGATGCCTTTGCAGTATTTATACTAAATTTTTATTTAATTGAGGAGGAAAGGAAGGCAGGAAGGAAGGAACAAAGAAAGGAAGAAGGGAAAAAAGGAGGGAGGAAGGGAAGGGATGAAAGTCATGTTTTCATTTAGGTTGTAAGCACTGAAAAGTAAGAAACTGCCCATTATACGTTGTCTCTCGACCTTTCAACATTTTGAAAACTCATCTCAGAACTCATCTCAGTATTAAATCCACAGTCAGAAATATACATCTCACATAATGACTTAAGAGCAAACCTGTGGAGACCATTGAGGATGGAGCTGATATCATCTATGGACCAATATAAGTGAATACAAGAAGTTAATAAGAAAAAGTTGAATGAATTAAAGTATTATAGCAGGTTGTTAGCAGATGAGCAAACCTACAAGGCAGTGAAATAGCTCTCTAGGCATCCTGTAAGAGTTTTGATAGAATCGAGGGCATATTGAATCAATCTTTAAGATACTCAGCTGCTGACACACAGGAAAAGGAAAGGTTGCTCAGGCAGATTGATTAGCTAGCAGGCTCTATACCTGGTGAATGAAAAGAGGTATTAATGAGCCCAAAGTAGAAGGAAACCTCTGTTCTGGAGTTAAGGTTGGGGAGAAAGGTCAATGAAGGAAATGAGGTGAACCAAGAGGGCCAATCAATTGCAGGTCACAGTGGATCAATTACAGCCTATCTATGACTTCCAACCAGAAACTCAGAGTCAGCACTATCTCCCTTTTTTCCCTCACTCTCTTATGGGTCCCAAGACCCATCAATTCTAATCCTGAAATCAGTTCTTATCTACCTATTCATACTGCCCCAGTCTTAATTTAGGCTTTTCTCATATCTTGCCTGGAAATTTTCAATGATCTTTCAACTATAATCTTCATGCCTTTAGACTCACTCCCTTATCCTAACTATTGCAAGAATTTCTTTTAAATCACAAACCTGGTCAGATTTCTAGATAAAATCCTTTGATGGCTCCTCAGTTACCTACTAGATAAAGTTCTCTGCATGGTATTCAAGGCCCTTCATTATCAGACCTCAACGTATTTCTCCAACCTCACCTTCCACCAGACTACCTCCAATGCACACTATATTTTGGTCATCACGAGTGACTTCCTCAACTTCTATACCTTTTATCTTTGCTTAAGTTGTTCCCTCTGCCTGGTAAGCCCTTTCTTTCTGTCTCTTCTTCATATACTTCTATTATCATTTAGGACCAATATGAAATGTCAAATCTTTTTCCAAGATTTTCCCACTTCCTCAACTCCTCTTTAAAGCAAAAATATCTCTTCCTTTTCTGAACTTCACAGTACATTTTCAGGCATCTTTTGCACCTTTTAATTGTGTATGTCTTTATCTTCATATGCCCTTATGTTCTCAATAAATGCTGAATGAATGATTAATCCGGAAAATAGATGGAGCAGTGAGAAGTAGTGAGAGTATGACAATAAAGGAGATGATGATATGTACCCTCTCAGCTATTACTTTGAGTTACTCTTACAGTGAGTCCTGCAAAACAATGCAACATAATCAAGATATATATGTTAATAAAATATAAATATATGTTAAATATATATTTTATATTTATTTTATAAATATAATTATAAAAATATATTATAAAATGTAATTTAAAATATATTTTATGACTTTTCATTCATAATCTTTACCATCTAAAACATTTAAATACTTCTCTGTTCAAAAATATCTGTGCTATGCATTATCATAGGCCCTGGGATTTCACTTGAGAATATTACAGTTAAGGTACTCTTATAAAATTCATTGTAGTGGCAGTAATGGATTAAATAAAATAGTAAACAAATAACTTTAGATTGTGATACATGCTAAACAGAAATGATAATGTGATAGCAAGGCTGGGCAGGAGCATTGTTAGGCAAGAGCTCTCCAAAGAGTTGGTATCTGAACTGAAACCTAAATGATGAGAAGGAGCCAAAGAGCTGGTATCTGAACTCAAACCTAAGTGACAAGAAGGAGCCAAAGAGTTGGTATCCGAACTCAAACCTAAATGATGAGAAGATACACCTAAAGAGCATTTAGGCTAAAGGAACAGCAAGTGCAAAGTCTCTGAGGAGGCAATGACCTTGTGTTTAGAGGTGAGAAGATCACTGCGGTTGGTGCTCAGTAGAAAGGGGAGCAGGAGACATTATTCAGAGATGAGGTTGGGAGGTAGGCAGTGACCATACCATGCAGAACCATATAGGGCATGAGAATACTGAATTTTATTTTTAGTATGACGGGAGATATAAGAGGTTCCATGGTAAGTCATTAAATTTATGACTAACCAAACTATAACAAATATCTCTTTCACATGTTCTCTGATTATACCTTATTATACTTTAATTCAAACACCCATTATACCTTGCCTGGACTACTGATCTCTACACTGGTTTCTCTGAGTCCAGGGCAGTTCCCACATGAGCTTATATTATTGTCAGATTTTCTTTAAATAAAACAAATGTGATCAAATTATACACTACTTACAAATCTGTGAACTGTCCAAATGTTTACCCAATTTGCAATCTTTTGTTTTTGTCTGCTACTTGACATGTTGGATGTTATTCAAGGGCAAAGTACGTTCCCCTGGGTGTCAGCTGACTTTGATGACATCAGAAAAAAATGTTAAATAATGTGACAGAGAGAGAGCATTTTTAAGCTTTAAGCTTTACATAGTAACATCAAACATTATAGCTAAGTATTTATTTTTAAAAGTACAATGGCTTACAGTTTAGAACGTCTTCTGCCAAAGTTAAAACCAAAATTTATATCAATTTCATGGTATTTATAAAAACTGACATGGTATGCCAGCGCCATGATTATAATAATTTGTCATTAGTATGGAAACACTTCTTAGCAGTGCTCTTGCTTATGTCTACAATGTACATGCAGATGCATACTCATGTCTTCAGTTGACTTTGGCAAGCTATTTATTTAATATACATAAGTGTTTAATTTGATGTATTTTAACAAATATATACACTTGTGTGACACCAAACCAATCAAGAACACTTCCATCACCACAGAAAGTTTCCTAGTACCCCTTCCTAGTCAGTCCTTCCAACCCAACCATCCCCGGCAACTACTAATGTGCTGTTGTCTCTACAGATAAGATTTGTCCATTCTAGAATTTCATTTACATAAAATCATGCAGTATATTTGTGTGCAGTCAGTGTATGTGCATGGGTATAAAGTCTTTTGCTCAGCATCATGCTTTTTAACTTCATCCATATTGTTGTATGTGTTGGTAATTTGTTCTTTTTTATTTCTGAGTAATATGGTTAATTGGTTTAACCATTCACGTGGTAATGAACATTTGCATGTTTCCAGTTTGGAGCTAATAATAATAAGAAGCTACTATAAACATTTTTGTACAAGTTTTGTGTGGATATATATTTCTATTTCTATTGGATAAATGCCTAAGATTGAATTGCTGTGTTAAATGAATGTACTTAAGAAATTGGCAAATTATATTTCAAAGTAGTTGTACCACTTTACATTCCCATCAGCAATGTATGACAATTACAGTTGTTCTGCATTCTTGCCATTCAAGTACATATATAGTGATATATCCTATGATTTTAATGTTCATTTTCCTGATGACTAAGGAAGTTGAACATTATTTCATGTGTTTCTTGATGTTTTGTGTATCTTGTTTGAAGTATTTGACCATTTTAATTGGATTACGTGTCTTCTTGAGTTTTAAGAGGTTTTTTATTTATGTATTCTGTATGTAAGTTATTTAGCAGCTGTATGAATTGGAAATATATTCTTAGTACCTTGCTTTTCATTTTCTTAATTGTTTCTTTTGAGGAGATATTTTTAGTTTTGATAAAGTCCAATTTATTACTTTTTTAAGTTCATACTTTTAGTGCCCTATGAAATCTTTCATCTCAAGATGGTGAAGATTTTCTCCTATGGTATCTTCTAGAACTTTTATAGTTTTCAGTTTTATGTTTAGATATTTAATGTTTCAAGTTACATTATTATTTATTCTATTCAATTTGTATTTAATTTTCTTTTTTATTTCTAACTCCCTAAGGTGGAATTTCAGATCACTGATTTTAAAACTTTCTTTTTATTCTAATATGCACATCTAAATCTATAAATTTCCCTCAGAGCACTGTTGTAACTACTATAGATTTCCTTTTAAGTACACTTTAGATGAAAAAATTTGATACGTTGCGTTTTTGTAATCATTTAGTCTAATTCCCCTTTTAATTGCTTACTTGATCCACAGATGATTTAGAAGCATGCTACTTAATTTCCAAATATTTGGAGATTTTCTAGATATCTTTTTGTTATTACTATCTAATTTAATTCCATTATGGTCAGCAGACATACTCTGCATGATTTTAATCACTTTAAATATGTAAAGACTTGTTTTATATCCCCAAATACAAAAGATTAGCACTTTAAAAGCATTCTCACGGTACTGTTATTGGGTGCAGTATTCTACAAATGTCAATGAGGTCAGGTTGGTTGATATTGTTTTTCAAGATTTCTACACACTGCTTTTTTGTCTACTGGTTCTATCAATTGCTGAGAGAAGAAAGCTGAGACAACCAATGATTATTGTGGATTTAGTCTATTTTCTCTCTTCAGTCTTATCAGATTTGTATTTTGAAACTGTCATTTAAAGGTATACATATATAAGGTTGTCATATCTTCTCAATGAGCTGATGTTTTTAAACATCCCTCTAAAGCTCTGCTAATATTTGTTTCAAAGTCTATGTTGTCTGATATGAATAAAGCCACTCCAAATTTCTTATACTATTTGCATGATTTGCATAGTATAACTTTTTATTATTTTTCCTTTATGTTTCCTGTATATTACTTACAAGTAATAGTTACCCATTCCTTAATTTTTCATTCAATCTTTGCCTTTTTGGTCTATTTACGTAATATAATGTTTTATATAGCTGGATCTAATTCTACTATGTTGCTGTTTGTTCTCTATTCCATCTGTATTTTCTTCCTTTTTTTCTTTAAGAAAAAAACTTTTTAAGAAAAACTTTTCTTTTTAGTATTTTATCCCCTCTTTCAATTTATTAGCTACATAGCTATATGTCTTTTTTTAGTTGTTGCTCTATTTTCACAATATTATTAAATTATCACAATCTACCTTCAAATAATATTATACTAAGACAGTGTCTTAATATTATATTAAGACAGTGTCTTAAATTTTTCAACTTACTCTCTCCATTTTTCTTATCACACATTTTACTTCTATACTTGTTTTAGACTAACAAATTTAGACCAATACATTCTTTTATTAAAAATTGTAATGGAAAAACTTTTTATATGTATTGATATATTTATATTTCTCATTCTTTTCATTTCTTTATGTAAATTTGAGTTTTCATCTTGTATCATTTTCCTTCTAAATATTCCTTTAACACTTCTTATCAAGACATATTCTAGCAATAAATTATTTCAGCTTTTGTTTATCTCAAAAAATACATAGTCTTTATTTTTTAAAGATATTCTTGCTTGATAAAGAATCTAAGCTGTTGTTTTTTTGTTTTGTTTTGCTGATGTTGTTTCCCCCCCACATTTTAAAGATGTTCCTTTGTCTTTTGGTTGCATTGTTTCTGGTCATTTATGTCTTTGTTTGCTTGCATACAACATCTTTTCTTTTTCTTAATATGGCTGCTCTGAGATTTTTTTCTTTATAATTGATTTTCAGTGAGTTTATTATGATATGCCTTAATATAATTTTCCGGCTTATATTATTTGAATTTTGTTGAGCTTCTTGGATATTTGCGGTTCTTTTTAAGTCAACACAGAAAAAAATTTCAGCCATTATGTTCTTAAATGTTATTTCTGCTGTGCTCTCTACCTTTTCTGGGACTCCAGTTAGAGATATGCAAAATTCCTTGACATTGTCCACAGGTCTGAAAGGCAATATTAATTTTTTTACAGGCTTTTCTTCTTTCTATACTTCAGTTTTGATAGTTTCTACTGTCCTATATTCAACTTCACTGATGTTTTCTTAAGCAATCTGCTCTTAGATCCATCAAGTGAATTTTTCATTTTGGATAACGTACTTTTTTTAATCTCTAGATGATCAATTTCTTTAACAGTTTCCATTTCACTGCTTATTGTGTTCATGTTTTCTTTAAATTCTTGACATATTTATAATACATATTTTAATTTCCTTATCTGCTAATTCTATCATGGCTGTCATTTCTGAATCTGTTTCTACTGTTATAGTTCACATTTTCCTGCTTTTTCATATGGCATATAATTTTTGGTTGGAGCTAAATATTGTGAAAGTTATGGTATTCAATATCTGAATTTTGTTGTTTTCCTTTGAAAATGTTAATCTTTGATCTGGAAGGCAGATAATTTACTTGCAGATCAGCTTGTTCCTGTGGAGGCTTTTTCTTGTTATTTTTGTTGTTAGGATAGGTCTAGAGAAGTCTTTACTCAATTTTTTCTCACTCCTAGGCCATGGGCTGTCTGGGATCTTTATCAAATACCCTGGGTGTTCCATGAAGTCTTTCTTCACAGGCTAGAGAACATTTGGGTCTCCGCCCTGTTGCAGGAAGTCAGGGACCCTGAACGGAGGGACCTTCTGAAGCCATGACAGAAGAATATAAATTGCGAAGATTTTATGGACATTTATCTCTTCCCCAGTCAATACTCTTACAATTTCCTATGCCTGTCTTTACTTTAATCTCTTAATCCCATCATCTTCATAAGCTGAGGAGGATATATGTGCCCTCAGGACCCTGTGATGATTGTGTTAACTGCACAAATTACTCGTAAAGCATGTGTGTTTGAACAACATGAAATCTGGGCACCTTGAAAAAAGAACAGGATAACAGTGATGTTCAGGGAACAAGGGAGATAACCATTAGGTCTGACTGCCTGGGAGCCAGGCAGGACACAGCAATATTTCTCTTACTGCCAAAAATGGGTAAGAGAAATATCGCTGAATTCTTTCCCCAGTAAGGAATATTAATAATTAACAGCCCTGGGAAAACAATGCATTCCTGGAGCGGGGGGCCTCTAAAATGGTTGCTCTGGAGGTATCTGCCTTATGCGTTGCAGATAAGGGATGAAACACACCCTGGCCTCCTGCAGCACCCCAAGGCTTGCTAGGATTAGGAAACTCCAGCCTGGCGAATTCTAGTCAGACCGGTTCTCTGCTCTTGAACCCTGTTAAGATGCTTATCAATGACAATTGATAAACTTGCGCACAGCGGAACATGGAACTTCATTAGTAATTCTAGTTTTGCCCTGACCTTGTGATCTTGCCCTGACCTTCTGCCTTGTGATCTTTTTTGCCCTTGAAGCATGTGATCTCTGTGCCCCACACCCTATTCCTACACTCCCTCCCCTTTGAAAATTGCTAATAAAAACTTGCTGGTTTTACGGCTCAGTGGGTGTCATAGAACCTGCCAACATGTGATGTCTCCCCCGGACACCCAGCTTTAAAATTTCTCTCTTTTGTACTCTTTCCCTTTATTTCTCAGAGTTGCCGACACTTAGGGAAAATAGAAAAGAACCTACATTGAAACATCAGGGGCTGGTTCCCCCGATACTGCCCTGCATGAGCACTAGTAGTTGTTTGGTTTATAGTTCCTTAGTAGTTGTTCTTCCTCAGTAGTTGCTCTTTGCCAAGCCTTGAATAGTCCTACCCTATATACCTGCAACTTACTATTCAGTCCAAAACTTCAGGGGACCCCAAGCAGAGTTTTTAAGCTCTTTGCATAGTTCCCACCTTGGTGGTACTCCATCCTACAAATTCTGGCAACTTCAGCTTCCACTAACTCTATTATCTGTCTCTTCAGTTCAGGAAGACTACTGGATTCCTCTTGGATTCCTTTTCCTTTACTGGGTTCTAGTAAATGCTTCCAAGAAGAAAACAAGGTGATCACAGGGCTCGCCTTGCTTGTTTTCCACTTCTTAAGGATCTTGTATACTCCTTATTTTCTAATAACTGAAAACAGTTTTTTCCTACATATGTTTACTTTTCTAGTTGTTTATTCATTGTTTATGGCAGAAGGCCTGGTCCAGTAATAGTTGCTACATTATGGCTTGAAGCAGAAGTTCATGCATAGAAAAAAATAATAAATATAACTCTATAATCATGTCTCACAACCAAACAATAATGCTTAATCCCAATTAAAAATGCTCCAAGTAAGTGTGGGCTGGGCCTAAGATAAGTTGGATGGTGGGTTGTGAGTAATCACCAGAACAACTGCTACATTCTACCCTATTCTCTCATACTCAATGAAAGAGTATCAGTGAGAGAGGGCAATGTTACAGTATGCATAAATATGAATCTAGTTTTTACTTTACCCAAGACATAACTCACAATCAATTATAAACATTGGTGTGTCCAAATATTAAGTGTTAAAAACCACCATTTATTTAAAGGTAAAAACCCCAGCCATAAAACTTAAAATACATAACTCTCAATATTTCATGTCAAACTATGTCTCCAGCCTTAACTCTCTCTAGTCAATCTTATCCACACCATATTTCAGCCTCCGTGAATTGTACATCATTCCTAGAATGCATCATGCCTTGCTCAACTCATTTCTATCCTACTTTCAAGACCCCTCTAGCTTTGAATTAATAATTATTCCAGCATTAAAATATTTATTGAGTGCTTTCTATGTGCCAGATACTCTTAAAACTCTTCACATGTATTAACCCATTTAAAACTTACAATAACATTTTATCCTAACTTTAAAGATAAGGAAATTAAGGCTTAGAGAATTTTGAAACTAGCTCAGGGTTACACAGTTAGTAAGAAGGAAGCAGGAGTATAAACCTAGACTTGTATGACTCCAGAGCATGCACTTTTAAATACTATATTTCTTTTTCTTAAATTTCTGTTAGATGTTAGAATTACCCAAGGAATTTTCGAGAATCTCCACACAAGTCAAATGAGAATTTCTGGGAGTATGACTCAGTGAACATCTCCTAAAATCCCATAGGTAATACCAGTTTGCAGCCAAATTTGAGAATCAGTATACTACCCTACATTTTTCAGTTCATATGAATTTGGTATTGGTCAATGAGAGGTCAAGGAAGTGGCCAAAATCAATTTTATCATACTGGAATTTAGCATGTACCAAATGATTACTGATTATACTTTGCAGAATAGGCATTGGGGAGATAGAAATTGATTGCTCAAAACAGCCTCAAACCCAAGCACCAGGCAACTGTTGGGTAATTGAATATCAAAAGTCTACTATTAGAGCAATAATAAAACATGCCTCACTTGTTATTGTGGTTGGCTGATTCTGTCTAAGTTACTGTTCCCTAGGCATTGCAGAATACCATGAAGTAAATAAGAGACATTATGAAATTGCTTTGTAAGTATAAGCACAGAACATAATACTGTTATATTGTTAAGTACAACCACTGAAGACCGCATGCTGTTAATAACCTTTGAGGGATAGGGTGGAATATGGACTCATGCTCATGTCAGAGAAATTTACATTCACCTATCCATAGTTATTGAGGAACACAGCATTTATGTATCAGGTGAGTACATGAGTCTTTCAAATCTAGTGTCCTGTCTGCAAGAATAGCCTATGCCCAGTGATTGAGCAGAACTTAACACACAGCCACCCCCACTGTCATATACATATTATGTTTCTGGAAACTTGCTTAGAATAGAATTCTTTCTGGTCCCAGTAGGAAATCAGCTTTAGGATTAGAAATAATGAAATTCAATTAACTCTTTAAATTGGTTTGTATATTTACAAATACTAATGTGTCTAAACTCTGCCTGTGTGTAACCCCGCTCAAATTCTGAGCTACATAGGTTTGCTTAATATTACTAGTATTCAACCAAGATTGCACTTTATAAAATCACAGGTAAGGAGATACTTTTCTTATAGAAAGTAAAATTGCTTTTGAGGAATTTTTTTGATTACTTTTTTTGTGAAAAAAAAAAATACACTTATGTTCAATAGTGGAACAGAATACTTAAAACAAATGCACTTTATCAATGTTCATTTAATATTCTGTTTTCCAACTGGAGGACGTATCATCTGTCAGGCTAGGGTAGGCTATGTTGCAGTAATAAATATGGTGGTTTAAGGCAATACTTTATTTCTTAAACACACTACCAGCCATTGGAGATCTCCATTGCAGTCATCAGGTTATCATAGTCCACAAGGATTTGAGCTGATGGAGGGGCTTCTGAAAGGTGCTGGTAGCCATACAAAAAGGATAGTTAACCACTCCCTGGCTTTTAAGTTTCCTCCCAGAAGTCGATTTCTGTTTCTATGTCTTTGGCCAAAGGAAGCAAGAAAATACAAACATTCCATGTGTCCAAAAAAGAGAATCAGAAAAAAAAAAACTGATAAACAGAACTGATGACTGCCACAATCTGCCCTTCTGATTACCAAATATTTTGTTCATTCTCATTCTTGCATGCAAAACTTATATAACCGTATCCAACAGAAACAAGCCAAAAATTTCAAGATTATAAAATCAAGCTCAAAGCCTATGATCTCAAGATATTGCACAGTGGTTTCTTCATCATTCATCATCACTCCATTCAGAAAGGAGAAAGTGGGGAACACACAAGAGATGCTGGTCCATGACAAGTCTAAAGTTCCTGACAGATATTGTGAGAATTGCTATCTTAGAGGTGAGGAATAGTCCTTGATTAGGCCTTGATTTCCTCCTTGTACATTGTTCTCTGTGGTCCTTGGCTTTGTCTTTTGGAATATTGTTTCTTTTCCATTATACTTTTTGGCCACATATAAAATGGGTATCAGGAAATATGTTCTCCTTGGGAGCTTAGCAACTTTCTCAGCCTACTTCTTCCCCATGGACAATAACTGTTATTGTCTGCAAAAGCTGCTAACTCCAAAGATCATGTTAAGTCTTTTTTGTAGGATTATGATTTCTTTGGCAGTGCAAACTTTTAAAAAACTTAGTAAGCCTCTTATCTATTCTCTTTCAGTAATTTTCACATGCCAAAAACTATACCTGTAGCTGTTTTATGACAAAAGTCCTATATTTGCTATATTGCTTTGGTTTCTTGACATTCCCCGCAGTTCTTGTCTTTATTGCTGGCACTATCAGTTTTTGAATATCAGTTTTCTCCGGGAGATCCACAACTTAAATCTCTTTTCTCCTAGCCTTTTTGTCTGATTGAAAGTACTCTCTAGGTGTCACGTTGATCCATCTAATGGTTTTAACCATAGGTATCCCTTGCAACAATTATACTAATTTCCCATTTTTATCTTTTACTGTTTGAATGAGAACCAATCATACAAGTCCCTAAGTTTTTTTTTTTTATTATTATTATTTTATTCCTTTTGGTTCCTGCTTGTAAATATACCATATCTTTCAGAAAAACATCGTCTTTCTTGCAATGCCTTGCCAAACACACCCAATAGCAACAAATACATGCTAGTCAGTCCCACATATTTTAGGTTTTGTTTGTGTAACACCCAAAATTCTAGGTGCCAATTCTTATGTCAGTCAGGGTAGGATAGGTTATGCTACAGTAACAAATACTCCCGGATCTCAGTGGCTAAAACAAAGAGAAAGGGGACTTTTTCCTTTGCATGTTACATGGCCATTGCAAATTGTCAGGGATAGCCCATCCATTGCTGTCATTCAGGGTCCCAAGAATATGAAACAATCACTATCTCAGAAGTTGCTGGCCACCATGCACGGCTTAAAGAGAGAGGATGCTCAATTATATATAAGCTTTTAAAGCATCCACTCAGAAGTAACATGTATCACATAGGCCACTGGAAGCCATGTGACCACATTTCACTTCAAGAGAGTTGGGAATGAAACTTTACCATATGCCCAGAAAGATAACTGGATACGCTTAATAAACAGCACTGAAAATCACAGGAAATAATTTGAATAGAAAGACTTAGTGATTTAATAAGTGATAAAGTAACCCAGCAAATCAAAGAAAGAAATTTCTTACCTATCATCACTAACTTACACACAGAGAATTCTTGGATTATAAGCATTACACAAAACCAAGAAAATGTAAAGGAACAGCCTCCTAACAGCTTCTGCTCAAAGGAGGTAAATCAAATCAATATTCTATTTTAACAAAAATAAATTTTTCATTCTCACATCTGCTAATTACCAGAGGAGAGAGTTTACTCTGAAAAAGTGTATCAGATGAAATGATTTTGATTTTACATATTTCTTTTTCTTATATTAATTCCAAATATTCTATCTCAGCAGGCTCTATAGCCTCCTGAAATAATGTAAGCTAAAGAAAAAAAATTGAAGATGGGCTTAGCACAGAAGAGAAATTAGTGCTTTGCTTAGGCATAACCTTGGGCAAGTCACTTATTACTTGCTAAGCTTTCCTATTCATAAAGGTTTGACACCCACATATACAGCAGGGATGCTGGAAGGGTTAGTGAGACAACATTTGAGAAGTGCCCTGAACTCCTAAACACCAAGTGTTAGAGCCAATATGAGAGATCATTTTTTCGAATAAGACTCAATAAATTAATCTCTTGTCCCTCTACTAAAAATATTAACAGGAGCTACAAAATGCCACAGTTTAGCAGAATTAGCAGATTGTTTCTTAACATACCTCAACCGCATAATCAGTACAATTATGTTCCATTATCCAGCCTTTCCTCAAGCTGTTCAGTACCTAAAAGCTCTTCAAGCTTTACTATTCAAAAACTGAATATGGGCCATCAATTTTTCCTTCTGTGCTGCTTCCAGTTACATCAGCCTGAAGAGATCTTCAAAGAAGTAGTTATTCACATGACACTCATTCTCATCAATAACTCGTTGCCACCCATAGTCTGAAAAGACAACTAGACTGTGTTT
The DNA here is from genome assembly GCF_047675955.1 of Chlorocebus sabaeus. Lineage (NCBI taxonomy): Eukaryota > Metazoa > Chordata > Mammalia > Primates > Cercopithecidae > Chlorocebus > Chlorocebus sabaeus. The sequence continues at coordinate 48,679,900 of NC_132923.1, read as the reverse complement.
ATAGGACTCCAAACAAAAGGGGACAAGAGAAGGGAGATATGCCACAGAACTTCATAAGGAATATCAGTGCCCATTTGGCTTCACCTTAAATTTTCATCCCTCAGTTTGATCGCCCACTCACTGTATTCTCCTTGATTCTTTTTCTTAATGCCTCATTCTGTCACACTTGCCTTAGCGCCTGGAGTCACTATCTAATTAAGATCTTATTCATTAATCATACACCAATATATTCACAACTGCAATTCTTTTTTTTGTTTAAAAAGTAATTTTTTCCTCAAGCTGTTAAGATTAAATTAGGGAAAATTTTACAATTTCATGTGATTACTCAAACTCTGAGCCTTCTATACCAAGTGTAATAGAAATTCTTATTATGTGATTTGGTTATGGAATATGGTATGTGGCTAACCAATCTTCCATCATAATATTAATATATAATATCTAGCAATGAGTTACCAGTGTAGACAGCCTAAAAATATGATCAAATGTTTTTTCACATCAAAATTAATAATATAATTTTTTTCATTGAAATGTAATTTATAATGTATCTCAAGGTTATCTTTATGAAGCTATCACTACATCATAGATGGACAAGGCAGATCAATTTTGTCAGTGGCTCCAATTAATGAATTTCCTATATCAATACGTTTTTCTTGTAATTTTCTAGTCTCCTCCTACTCTGGCTCTGGGTAAAGTCATGTGACTTACCTTGAACAAACAAACCGTAATGAACTTGACACCACCAGTTCTTGCACATTTTTGCTTCCTCTTGCTCTCTGCCTTCACTATGTGAATGTTTCAAAGTTAGCCTGCTGGGGGATGGGACATGTGGAGCAGAGCAGAGTCAAATCAATTTTCCCAGCTCAGGCCTCATACATGTTAGAGAACATATCACCTAGCTGACCTGGCAGAAGACAGTCTTATCATTGCCAATTCAAATCAGCAGATCTACCAGTCAACACACAGATACTTGAGTAAAAATAAATATTTACTGTTATATGCCACATAGGCTTTGAGGTTGTTTGTTATACAGCATTTCTGTTGCAATAGATAACTAATACATTGAGTATTATTTAATAGAGATTTGAGGTTAACATAATGCCAGACAATAGAGTTTGTAATGCCCCAAATTAGTCTTGAAATCTGTCATTACAAAATTCTCCTGTGCAGTTACATGGTAACACATTATGAAACTTCTGGGAAAAAAATATTAATTTGGAACTTTCTTTAAATGACATTTTACCATATTGAGCAGACAAACATTGCTTCAGAAATCATTTAACTCCCTTCTTTTTTTTCTCCTAAACAAATAGAAATATGTGCAGCCAGGAAGACGATTTGAAAGAATGGAAAGAACCTCAATGCAAAATTGTTCAAAATTGAATGCTGAGGGTAGCTATACCTTCAAACCATGTACTTCAGCTAAGAACCTGCACCCTGAATCTGGCCAGAAATGAGACAACTGCAAAGTGGTTCCTAGGAAACTTCGGACAGCCTTCCTGAGACTAAAGAGTGTACGCACCGCCCCATTTTAGAGATGGTTGACTACACTCTGTCTCGTACTGGGGCTCCTTACACAATGGGATTCCACACAGTGGTTAGAATCATTGTCTATCAGAAGCTCTAAATAAAACATTCCAACACCAAATTACTAAACATTCAATGGTTATCTATGGAGCGCAAGGTACCACACAAGTTTAGCATGCTGCCAAACCACATTAATGACTTGAATTTGGTAGTAGTCAACCTTTCTTGGACTTTGAACTGTAAATGTCTTTAAACTTGAACTGTTACCCCCAGAAATTTAGGTGTCTCAAATATCTCCTTAACCAGGAGCTATAATGATTTGGAAGTTTATTTCTTTTGAAACTAAGATAAATGATGTAATTGCTCTGTCATTCTCATTCACGTGGTAATGAAGCCCCCACTCAAGAATCGTAAAAGACCCCTCTACTCACTGGCTCTACTGACAATCTTACATTAACGTTTATTCTCCTCTGAACAATTCACTGATATAAGCTTACTTATCCCTGTGAAGAAGTCAGTATTACTACCTTTACTTTATATTCTGAGGACCCAAGACCAATATCATAAAGTACTTATTACCCCTGAAACAAAGTAAAAGCAACACCAAGAAAGACATTTGGTCCTTTCAACTCCCAGCCATGAACAACATAATGTTGTTCACTGATGAGAAAATAGTCCAACAAATAATACCAATATACCATTCTCAAATGGAAAGAAAGCATTATTTCTGTACTAGAGGTACATAGCTGATAAACAATTGTGATCAGCCCCCAAGTTGATTATTTCTACATTTTTTAATTTTCAAGAAAACCTATTTTTTCCTGCTCCTCTCTTCTTTCCCTATTTCTCCTGTAACCAGCTCTTTCTCCAATAGTATCAGATAGTAATAAGAGTTCCAACTGTAATTCAGAACTTTAGATAAGGAAATTAATTACTGAAGAATCTACTCAAATGGGTCCCACCACTTCATTTCAAGCTTTGGAAAGAAATACTCAAAAGACTATGGAGAAACTGTGTAATAATTTTATTCTAAAGATTAACTGCCTAAACTTCACTGATTCTGGATATCTTAAATAAATTTTGAGATAATTTAGAGATTTAGGGATAAATCAAATCATTTTAAAGAACAATGTGAATTATATAATACACAAATTTTGAATATGTAAATTAACATGCCTTCTTTTTGGGAAAAGTTAATGCATAAAATAAAGATGAAAAGTGAAGAAGAACAATATTTAAGGAACTTTTCATGTATGCCCATATGAATTCATCACATGTTTGTGAGGCGCTGTGATTTTACTGTTCTTACCAAAAAAGTTTTATATATGCTCATTTTAAAATTAAACCATTTGATTATGTTTTAGATGCTCTTTCAATATGGCATCTTCTTTTGGGGAAAGATTTGACATATAACATGCAACTCTAACTTTTATCAATATATCCCAAGAAAAATTCCCTGTCACGTGCTGATGGTGATTGTATTTTATTTTCCAAACAGCATTCTTCTACTTTAATGGAAAACATAGGTACTACTGTGCTTTGAATTTTCTTGGTGGTTCATTGGATGTAAAAATATGTTTTTTTAATTTTTAATTTTTGTGAGTACATAGTAGGTATATATACATTTATGGATTACATGGATATTTTGATACAGACATACAATGTGTAATAATCACATCAGGGTAAATGGGATATGTATCCCCTCAAACATTTACCTTTTGTGTTACAAACAATCCATTGTGTTGAGTGAAATAAGCCAGGCACAGAAAGACAAAATTCACATGTTCTCACTTATTTGTGGGAGCTAAAAATTAAAACAATTGAACTCATGAAGATAGAGAGTGGAAGGATGGTTACCAGAGGCTGAGAAGACAAGCTTTAATTCTTAACCATCTTCAAACACAACTCAAGCTTTCCAACCTCATCAGGGGTTTGCATTCCAAACCTGCCATGTCTTGGAGCATCCCCAAACTTATCACAATTTCACGAGTGATTTGTCCTACTGATAAGTTCTGCCTGATTAGAACAATCCACAGTGGAGTAATTTGGGAACTAGATGCTTGGTCTAATTATTTGGAATACATTTTTTGCTTAATAGCAATAGGAGCATTGGAACTTCTTGAAGGTTTTTATGATTAAGATCAATTCAGCAATCATAATTTGTGCCCCTTCCCCCAACAACTGGAACACAGCCCAGCCACTCCCCAAACCAGGCTTTCTAAAGACACAACATGCATTTTGATTTTGTTTTTCAGAGCATGTTCCCAATTTTCACTTTCAATAGGAATATTTTTAGAGATCATTGAAAGCAAAATGTCTTGAAAATGTCTTCAAAACTTCTCTAAGTTTCTTTCCAAATGTCATGATTTTTGGAAAAGACCACACCAAGTGGTAAAGAGATGGACAAGACTGCAAACACTTCTAAAATCTCTTTGGAGATATTCCATGTACCGCATTATATATGAACTGAGAAATGAAACATCTGTGACTAATACAAAATTGAGTCTGTCTTAAATTATAATTAACAGCAATGAGAAAATGTTGCCTGTTCACTTCTTCAGAGAATCAAGTCATCTTTTTACCATTAAAAAGCTTGAGTCGATGATTATTATTTGTGTAATTGCTCTGCCCAGTGCTTTTCCACATTGCAAGTCAAGACTCACAACAGAATAAGAACAATGAGGACTCTTACCACAACATAATAGGGTCCTCAAAAATTAGTTTTCAGAAGACTTTCAGCCCTCCACAATATTTAATCTGTAAGACCTCTTTTTGGCCCCATATCAAATATTCATACCATCTTTTTCTTTGCATCAAATACCGTGTTGGTAGAACTTAAGCTTTTAGCTTTAGAAAATATATAGTACTAATTTTCTCCTGAAAAAAATTTCCAAGAGAATATAACAAAGGAGAAGAGAATAAATTAAGTTTCTTTAGGGACCATGCTGAAGTCTCTAGATTGTGCTCATGGAAGAGAACGCATACCCCTAGTATATCAGTACTTTATCACAGATACGGCACCTGACATCCAAGGCCTCCCAAGACTACTTCCATTCCAGCAGCTCTGATACAGACCCTTTACTTGAAACAATCTAGTCTACATCTGTCCTGCAAACATCCCTTGCATCTCACAGCCCATCATTACTCCTTTCTAGCTTTATAGTTGTCATCATTCCTCAATCTAGTTCCAGTCTCACGTTCCATTCTGAAGTTTCTCTGACAATTGACAATCTTGCTCTTCCCTCTGAATTCCTATAGGAGCCCTCTGGTCTCACCTGCACTCATTTGGCAAGTAGTGCCTTGTGCTATCAGTTACCTTCTTAAACGGGTGGGTGCCATAGAGCTACAACTCAACGGAAAGCTACTCGAAGGTAGGATATTAGCCTATTCTTTATTAATAAAGACAGCAATTCCTTTTAACTGTAAAAAAAAAATACACACACTTTGAAAACCCATAAAACTAATTTTCGAATTTCAAATCCCTTACGTACTCATTTATACTTGAGTTTCAGAACAATCCTGTAAGGTAGGCCAGTACAGTTTTTTAATATTCACTTTGCACAGATAAGGGAAATGGGATAGAGAAATATTTAGTGATAAGCTAATGTTAACTTGAGATTAGAAACTAGGTCTAGTGTTCTTTTTGCTACCAACAGGTCTACATTTTTCATATGACAGTATCTTTCAAATATTTAAAAATTCAAGGGCACCAAAAATGATTGTGGTTGCACTGAATTTATTGTCTACCTAACCTCTAGTACCCACCTTCTAACTTTGAAGACCCATATGATATCCTATCAAGTTTGCTCTGCCTGTCATATCTCCTCCAACCCCCAAGCCCTCACAATACTCAGTCTCCCAACTCTGGTTCTTCCTGGCAGACCCTCTCCCATTGACACCTAGGACTCCTGTAATATAAATCTTAGCTTCACTTCAAGGAACAACCTCCTTCTCAATGTCCACCTACATCTTGACATTCTTGACTAATGTGTTGCCTGTTCCTGGGTAAAGGGATTCCTGTATAGGTTGCAAAAGAGCTGATTCTGTGTACCAGGCATCAGAATATATAGAGCAATATATTAGAAACTGGGGTCCTCAAAGAGTTTACCAATTTCAAAAAACACAGATACCTGTGAGACAACTTTAATTTAAAATGAGATTAAGATAATCATAAACAACTAATGCTTTGACACTTTCTGTCTGTTCTCCATGTTTACTTTAATGACTTTCTCTTTTTTTTTTTTTTTTAGCTCTATTGCTTCCTCTGCTCTTTTAAAGGTTTCATTTGATCTGGGTCTTGAAGCATATGCAAAATGTTCATAGACATGAAACGGGGCAATGGCCAAGAAGCATAAGGAGAAATGTGCTCTGGTTTAGGGATTAAGGTCTGGAGTCAGGGAGAACTGAGTTCTGCTTCTGGCACTAACTAGTTGTGTGTCTTTTTGCAAGTTGCTTAACCTATTTAAACCTAAGTTTCTTTATGTATATAATGGGCATAATACAATCACTTCTCTTATTATTGTAATTGTTAATTGAGATAGAGTATGTAAAGGATTTAACACATATTTAATAACCAAAATATGTTGGATGGTGAGTACATAGATCTGACTAGAGTATAGGTAGATAACTAACTGAAGGAGCCAGACACTATGGACACCTTTGAGATAAGTGGAATGGGAAAAAGATATCTCTCTAGTAAATGGGCCTCTCTGAAGTTTTTTCCAGTGAGTGTCAGCACCAGAAAGTAAGGAATCCTCAAAAGTTGGCACTAGAACTCAGTCCCATCCACACTGAAGAAAGCAAAGGAAAAATGTATACCGGAGTCATGTTCTGTCATCCTTGCACTTCAAGCATGAGGTAATTTGTGTGACAGTGCTTTGAAGACTATCAGGTATAACACAGTGGCCAGTGATGCTTCTGAGGCCTGTGAGACAGACACAATATAGTCCTGTGCCAGTCTCCGTGGCATGAGCTAATTGACTGGCTGATTATTATCCAAATCAGGTTTACCTGATTTCAAATCTTTTCCCATTAGTGCTCCCCTAAGATATTTATTCTTTCCAATATATCAGATTTAAAATATCAACTCTGGCACCAAGTATTAAGATATTCACATTAAAATCAATGGCTTAAAGTTTAATTGTATTGATTTGATTTCTAGAGGCAGCACTCACAAAAAAATATTAGCTATGCTACGCTGCAATGCAACATTGACTCAAATAGGTATTGAACATAAAACCTACCCTGCAATAATGCAATCCTTAAACCCACAGAGGCAAAGACAAGCATAACCTAGGCTGATTCTCACCTCACCCTCTGCTGATTCTGTCTCTCTTTCACTGTGTCTGTAATCATCTGTTAAAGGGCCCATAGACAATGTAGGGTGGGAGGGAGGGTGCTGTATAGCCTTGGGAACTGAGAAATCAATCCAGATGGGAAGGCATCATCAACTTTTGACCAGGTTGTCGGAGGAAGACAAAAGTAATGGAAAGTATGCAGGTCTAGGAAACAAACAAAAACAAACATGTATATACACTATATGTACAAGTTTTGGTCAGTGGCATTAACTCAGCTGCATAATTACAAGAAAATCACTTATCTGTGTCTTGAATTTTGACAACCAAAAAATAGAGATAATCTGCAAAGTTGACAGAACTAAATTTGGGAGCCACACAGAACAAAGTTTAAACCTTGGATCCTCTGCTTGCTGACTGTAGAAGCCCTGGACAAATCGCACTACATCAGAACTGATATTTCCTCCTGAAATCCAGGGAAATAATTTTCATCTCAACAGGGCTGTAGCAAGGATTAAATGAGATAATGTGGTAAAGGCATTGTACAGAAGATATTCGATACACAGGTTTTTTTTCTTCCTATTTTAAAGGGCTGTTATGGGAATTCGATTGCAGTAAAAATGAATATATTTGAAAAAATGTTGAAGATCTATGCAAGTATAAAGCATTATTATTATGATTATTATCCTTCAATTTTTTCACTCTTATCCAGATACTGGTGTTCTTTAAAAACAAAATGTTTTGTGGATAAAAGACAAGCTGAGAGGAACAGAGTTTAAGAAAACTGAAGCAGACAGTGGAAAGCTAATCTTGCTTTATTGGTTTCCAGCTTTGTGGTATTTGGTAAGTCAGTAAATAAAACCAATCAGTTCCAATTAACTTTTCTGAAAGTAAAGAACCAAAAATAAAAGAGCAAGTTATATGTGTATTTTTTAAAACCTTCTCAGTGCTGAAAAAGCCACAGAAATTTGTATAGTTAAAAAAATGTGCAGTGACAGTACTAACAAAATGCTAATTGCTACCTGAAACAACACTCATAAGATACACTAGCGACTGGGAAAGAGCAAGGTCCCTGCGTTTCTGTGGGTGTTACTAATGGTTTACTCATCCAGATGCTGTTTGTAAAGACACCCCAAGGAATGCCGCTGTATGGTTACCAAAAGGAAAGCAGATTTCCAAGGGCTGTACCTTAAATTCAGCAATAATGTCACCTCCAAAAATAGCAACAAAAAGCAGGGACTTTAATCTACTCATCGTGTGAAGCTATCAATTAATAAAGCTGACATAGCAGCTACCAGAAATTGCCTCAATGCCAGTGGTGGAATGACTATTCTTAGAAAGACACACACACGAAGGGAAAACCCACAACTGGACACTACCCTGGAAGTGTAGGGAGATAGGGTGGAAGTCAGGACAGTGAATTTAATTGCAGAAGAGGCTTCTCAAGGTTCAAGGTTTAAGACACGATTAATCCATTCCTTATTTTTTTAACAAATTCACTCCTCTATGTGCCTTTAAAACCAGAATTCCCCAGGACTGATCTCCTAGAAGCTTAGTTTCACAAGCAGCTCCTCAGAGTCCTGCTCACTGTCATGGAACTTCATGCTTTCCTACAAGCATAGATGGAACTAGCACATGTCTACCTTTTAAAAGTGTTAAAATATAGGAAACATGTAAAAATAGTCATTTTAAGCTTAACATCCAAACAATATCTCCTTTCTTTCAGCTAATCCCGTCAATTTCATCTCTTCACCCGCAGTTTCTCTTAGTTTGCTCAGAGACCTGTGTCTTAAAATCCCAACGTATAAACTAGTGCGCCTGTTTTAATGCCCACATGTCTCAAACTGGAATACCTCACATATGTTACTGAACCTGACAATTTCTTGTCTAATAATTGTAGCTTAGTTGGATTCCAAATTGCTGTTATAATTAATAAACAAGAGCTTACTGGCTGAAAAGGGAAAAAATAGAATTGGTGAGCTTCTGCTACACTACTGTATATTATAATTCTCTTCACTATGGAGATTTTCATCTCTTTGAAATTTGGGAAAGGGGTAAGATACATGCTAATTTTTTGAAGTTCACACCTTCTAGCAAAACCATCCAAATCATTTTGGTGTGCAGAGATTTTATTTCTAATCTTTCTGTGCAAAATGCTTTGTTAAATCCTGATGACAACTTTTATGCATAATGCATAAAATAAACTTTGCCAAAATCTGAGGCACTCTTATAAGCATGTAAACCCCTTTAGAAGCAAAATGACACATTACAGGGTATGTAGTTGCAGTACACTTGGAAAACTACACTGCAAGGCTGACGGAAGGCATTGTGCTCCATGTCATTAACTTCCAAATATCTAATATGTGTAGTTACCTTGGTTTACTTGCATTCAAAATTGCATGCTATTTCTTATGAGATTCTTCATATATTGATGCCTAGTTTATGTAGTACATAAATTCAGTTCTGTCTTCAACACTTCTGGGAATCTTCACACTTTAAAAAGACCAGATACTTATTTTATATAACCGAGAAAATCTTGTCACTGACCAAAAAAATAATTTTAAAAATGTTTTTGTGTGTATATAAATTAGTGTTCTCTACATGTGGCTATCATTTGATAAATCATATAGGTAACCCCAGTTCAAATCTTATGACTGTCTTTGCTTAGTTAAAACCATAAAAATAGAGACCAGAAAGGAATAAGACTTAGAATTCAAAAGTAGGTGCTATAAATCCTGCCATGAAAGAACCAAATAAATAAATAAATAAATATCAGAATAATAACAATGTATCACTAGCCAGTGTCACCAAGATGATTTGTTTTACTCCTCTAATCTTTACCATATCTAAGCTGACTATAATAAATGAATAATTGCTTTGCATATAGAGCAGTTAATTGAAAAACCGCACCAAGTATAAAACCAAGAAATCATAACACAAAATACAAGGTTTCATCAGTGTTTAGGAACTTGTCTTTGTCAATATTTTTAAGGTTCAGCGTAAATGATACTGTTTACTATCATATATCATAGACCATCATGAATTATGTTAGATGTCCCATGAATATTAATAGTCTTAAGTTACAAGATATTTCATCAACACACATCCAGGTGTAAAATTCTGATGGAGTTTGGCTTCCTCATGAAAGAAAATGGTGCAATCTAAGGGAGCTTTTTCTCGAAAGCCAAGTTTCTCAGGGCAGGCCCTATTCAGAAGGCATGTGCCAATTTGACAAAGCGTGGGCATTCCCTTGAATGCAGAAGGTGTGGCCTCTAGCTCATATGCAGACTGTTTTTCAAAGTTCTCCTCTGGACATTCATTTACCATTGTGTGTACAAAACAATTCAAATCCTAAGAGGGGGATGCATATTAGAATGCAGAAACAAAAACTGCATTGTTGATTTCAAACAGTGTTTTCCTGGGAGAGCACACATTTGTGCAGCTATCCCACAGTGGACAAAATAATTTCAAAAATTAGTTGAATGAAAACAAGGGCACAAAGATGAGTGGTTAATTATTTGGGCCAGTGAAAAATGTCCTTTCTGGAAAATCTTTCAAAACCTATAGCAGTTGAATTTGCATGAAAGTTGTATTCTATGAATATTTCTTTATTGAAAATAAAGCACTTCAGGCTCAGTTCAATAATAACAGCTTACAGGAGAGTAATTGAAGTTATCCAATTCTCTTCCCATTGAAAATGACCTACAGTATATACACACAGAGATGCAGGGGAAAAAAAATCTGTCCTGCAATTTTATTGAGACTGAAGTAAAAAGGAATTGGGGTTAGGCACTGTGTGAGCATTTAACGCACACCAAATGATGATATGGTCGGGAAAAATTATCCCTCTTTCTTTACATTCCTTTTCCAAATTCTCATCTGGTTCCACCCCCTGCTGAGCTCCTATTGACTTCAAAGAGAGGTCCATGGGGGTCCTGAGCAAGATGAGAATTTGGCCCTGCATGCATAATTTTTGTGCTCCCTTATTCATAACATACACAATAAGCACGGGATTTGAAAAGGCTCTAACAGAGGCTGATAATGGCTCCTGCACAATCACGTTATCTTCTTAGTATACTGAACGATATCACCAATTGTACCAGTGGAAACACTGAAAACTCTGAGGAAAAGGCCATGCCAAGTCTTTATTATTATTCCCATCTATCATTATTACTCATGCCAATAATAACAATATTTATGTAGTATTAGAATCACAATCTCATTACTGTAACTTTTATAAGACCACAGGCGTATCTGAATCTTTGTAATCAGGAGGCCATACAGAAAATTCTAAAATCTTCTCCCAGGAAACCTCACCATCTTAAGGTACAAGAAGACATCATGTGGACCAGCACACTGCAGCAATAACATGAAATTATAGTGGACATTGGTGAAGAAATAATAGGTGGGTAAAGCTACTTTTTAGAATACTGGTAGGGAAGACAAAGTCATGCTAATACAAGACTGCAAATGACATAGAGGCTATTAGACGGAAAGTTAAGGAGAGATAATGCTGGGGTGGGACTAGGGGTTGAACCAGCAAACTATTCTAGCATTGTGAAAGAACAATATGTTGTTGGAGGGAGTTAGTTAACAATGTTAGCTAACAACATAATGGAATCCGACCATCTTGAGAAGCAAGAAAATATATCATAATATTTGGTTGATTATTCACAAATGGCAACATTCAGTCACATTTAAACAAATGAGGGCAGGTAAAAATGAATCAGTCTCCCTAGTAGGCATTTTGGTCCATCATTATTTCTTCCTATAAAGTTTTCTTTATTTCTTCCTATAAAGTTTTTACCTATATATGTGGTGAATCTAATATTAGATATATTATTAGATAGATAATATCTAATAGATATTAGATAGATAATATCTAATTAGATAGATAATATCTAATTATTATCACTGTCCTAATGAATAATTCTTCTCAAACCATGATGCCTTGCTGTAACCTATCCTGTACTGTGAAAGACAAACAAGACTGTGAAATAGCTGAGCAACTCATTTACTTACATAATTTTTAGATATTCATCATTTTCAACATTTCTTGATATTCAGGATCTTTAAAAGCAACTGGTATCTCATTCCACATAAGGTACATTTGTAACTTAGATGGGCAGCAAGGTGCTATCCTCTATTTATAGATAGATAATGCCTGCAATGTACAGGAGGTAGTCAACAAAAGTTTTAAAATGATGTCACATCTATGAAGCACATGTTTTCTTTAAAAAGCAGCTTCACATGTATTATTTTTATTTGATCTTCTCAACAATATTATGGGTCAGTAGAAAAGAAAATAAAACCCTTAATTACCAAGGAAACTTCCAACAGACCTCTTTGCCCTAACAGATATGCCACTTAATTAAGAATTAGACATATTTCTTCATTTGTCACTGATTTTACTTTCCTGGATATGTTGCATTATCCCCAGCATGTGACCTTTCTCTCAGGTTTTAGCATTATTATTATCACTTATATACACAAAAGGAAAAAAAAATAACAGTCACTATTGTAGGTGCCGGGTCCAGTAGTGTGCATACCTCACTTTTACTTCTTTGAGATGAACATTAGGCAGACACAGTGTTATCTTTTGTTCTAGTTATATGGTTCAATAGCACATGCTTCTGAGTACTGAAGAGGGAAAATGAAGTTTGCTCTCTACCCTCTTGTTTTTCTTTCTTTGGTTTACTATTTAAAATGAAATCCTTCAACTTGTGGTATCCTGTGCCCCAGAGCCTAAGTACTTAGTGCATAATCGGCAACTGATAAGCTTATTGTAAAAGGAATCGATCAATGAATGGAGGATGCATTTACTGTGTGTAGAAACACCCCTTAAAACAATTACTTGAGTCATCTGCATTTAAGAAGTTACTCTCAACTTTAAGCCAATTTAAAATGTTAGGCTCTATGATTGTGGGTGTGTGCGCATGTGTGCCTGGGACACCACTGTCGGCATTTAAAGCTGGACCCAACAAGGAGAATTTAAGACAGAGACACAGAATTATAACCCAGGGTTTTCCCTGGTCTGCCAGGAAAGAAGTTCCATTTTGGAGGCCTTTTCTACTTGTCTTTCTGTTGTTGTGGAACCCACAGCAAAACACAACACACAGGCGAACATCACATGTAAATGGATAAAGCACGTGGCATGCAACTGTCTCACATTCTCACAGCCTTAAGTAGTAGAAGATTATCCCTTTAACGAGGATAATTTTATTTTTCACTAGATATCTATCAAAGGAAAGATTACCACACAGCAGCTGGAACACTGGAACCTACATAATGTATTGCACATTTTAATCATGTTGGATAAAACACTCTTTCTATGGATATCAATTATACTAATGACTCATATAATACTCTCATGTGCCTACGGGATATGTATTGTCACCTCTCTTTTGTCATAAAAATAGTTAGTAGCTCTGGATCCACACTGAAGTAGTTGCTTTCATTTTTATATAATGAATGAGTAACACTGTAAAAAAAGACATTTTATCCCATATTAGTTTAACAGAGTGAAGAGATTTCACATATGACAGTACTAAATATACTCTTAAGCTGCTAATAAAGCCAAAGCCTGCAGGGAAAAATTCAAATGATGAGCAATGCCAGAAGTTTGTGTTTCTGAAACTAAAGCAAAAATGTTCCACTTAGGTATAACTTCTAAATATCTTAAAAAGGAACAGGATTTCTTTTTTTTTGTTTTTGTTGTTGTTGTGTTGTTGTTGTTGTTGTTGTTGTTGTTGTTGAGACAGAGGCTCATTCTGTCACCCAGGCTGGAGTGCAGTGGCGTGATCTTGACCTACTGCAACCTCTGCCTCCTAGGTTCAAGTCATTCTCCTGCCTCAGCCTCCCGAATAGCTGGGACTACAAGCATGCACCACCACGCCTGGCTAACTTTTGTATTCTTTTTAGTAGAGATGGGCTTTCACCATACTGGACAGGCTGTTCTCGAACTCCTGACCTCAGGTGATCTGCCTGCCTCGGCCTCCCAAAGTGCTGGGATGACAGGTGTGAGCCACCGAGTCTGGCCTCAGAACAGGGATTTCTAATAATTTCATTTCCAATAAATCTCCCTAGTCAATTTGGAATCATTTTATTTGCAATAAATCTCCTCAGTCAGCCTAAGCGATGAGCACATTTTTTTTTCTTTTCCCAGAGTGCAATGTTATGGAGGAAACTTCTTTGAATGCGTCCTTAAAATTAATCATGACAGCAGAAGGTATGATTCATAGCCAAACTACTGCATGCTTCCTTTATGTCAACAGAACAAGAATTTCTGTTAGAATGGTTGAAGATTATTCACCTATAAATAAATGAACATGTGACCAAATCTTCAGGTTGTGTTCTAGAAATGCAGCAACAGAGGGCCCATCAGTGCCCCATTCTTCAGGGTTCCTGCTAGCAGGGCTAGAGTTAAAGCTTTATGAGAATTTCCATTATAAACTTCTAGTTTCCAGGTTTAATAAATCAGTCATAAAAATGTGCTCAAAGCTGAAACTTGGCAAAGCAATTTAAAGAAAAGAAAAAAACTTCTGCCTGGTCATTTTTAAGTTAAACAAGTATAGAGAGATAAAGCTAGGAGTCTCAGAAGCATTCCCCCTACAAATAGTTTTGAAGGCACATGATTTTAATTACATAGAAAATCAGTCAAGTGATTGGTCCACGTAGAGTCAGAATATTTGGGGTGGTTGGAAGAAAAAGGTAAAAATAATGAAGTTATTTAAATTCCACCTAGAAGCTTTTAGATGTGCATTTTGAATACCATATTCTCTTCAGTTCACCAGAGTTTTTGAAGAAAAAAAAAAAGAGCACTGGATCATCGCCTACTTCTTCTTTTGTTCACCTAACTATGATATCCATCTGAAAAGATCTTGGAAAATTCTAATTTAAGTACTGACATTTATAAGGTATGTATACACCTAATTATTTATGTAGCAAAAATGGAATTACCTGTATTCATAGAAGTTTCTGGTTTCTCTGATTTATCTTTATAAAAATTGCTTCTATTCTTTTGTGGGTTAACTCATTTAAACAGGTCAATAGATCCATTTGAACACTAAATCTTCAAGTACATATTGAATGTTTCTTGAACTCTATTAATACAATCAAATAGAATATTTTTAGCTGGTCATGTGTCCTGTCCAAGTCTCATGGCCATGGGAAACACGGCTGATTTTGCCTCAGCAGTCCAAACCTTAATTTATACATGAGGACTAAGAAACCATTTTCAAGGCAAAAGTCATTGTAACTTAAATTTCTTCCCTTACCCCCAAAATGGATACCTAATTCCTTGGTATTTACAGATTGATTTTTGACTGTTTAGGATGTATCCTGGAGGTCCATGAAGTTCTTATTTTAAAATGTTTGCCCATGGCCAGGTGTGGTGGCTCATGCCTGTAATCCCAGCATTTTGTGAGGCCAAGGCGGGCAGATTGCTTGAGCACAGAAGTTCGAGAATAGCCTGGTCAACATGGTGAAACCCATCTCTACCAAAAATACAAAAAATTAGCTGGGCGTGGTGGCACAGGTCTGTGGTCCCAGCTACTCAGGAGACTGAGGTTAGAGGATCACCTGAGCTTGGGAAGTCAAGTCTGCAGTGAGCCAAGATCACACCTCAGCACTCCAGCCTGGGTGACAGAATGGGACCCTGTCTTAAAAAAAATAAATAATAAAATGTTTGCTCATGTTCATTCTGAAATTGGTATGTAGGAAGAATAACTTAGTGAGCAAGCCTAGTTACTTGCTCAGAATCCTCATCCTAACTTAGCTGTTTTCTAATCATGTTTTTGAATCCAGTAATGACGTCTTTGCTTTCTTTGTGCCCCTTAAAAGAAAGGTAACTGGTGTTGAAAGTGACATGGACTAAAAATGAGTCACTATCTGTCATAAAACAAAGGAGCAATATAATATAGTGTTTCCTGTCTCTGAAATTGTACTGCCTGTGTTCAAATCCCCAATTCATTCATTCTGTTTGTGTGACTCTGGTCGGATTATTTAATCACTCTAATAATGGTCAATTTACTCTTCTGAAAAAGTGAAAAAAATAAGAACATGTCCTTATAAGGTTTCTGTGAGAATTAAATGAGTTTCAGCACTTATCAGAGTGTCTGACATAGTGCCCAGTAAAATGTTAATATTATGATTACCATCACCAGCATCATCATCAAGAAGTTATAGACATGAAAATTAGAAATACTCGAGGATTTGAAGATAACCTTTTATACTTACATAACAAATACTTACTTTATTAAGTATTCACTGTATATTAAAAATATATTAAAGGATGCTATGGTTCATGCAGTCTTGTTCATATGATCTCTGACCTTAAAAATCTTTTACTAAAGATGAAAAATATAGGACGGGTGCAGTGGCTCTCGCCTGTAATCCCAGCACTTTGGGAGGCCGAGGTGGGTGGATCACCTGAGGTCAGGAGTTTGCACCTGTAATCCCAGCTACTCAGGAGGCTGAGATGGGAGAATTGCTTGAACCCGGGAGGCAGAGGTTGCAGTGAGCTGAGATTGTGCCACAGACTCTGGTTTGATTTTTGGCTTATCTAGTTCCTGAACTAATGTAGATGAAGATAAAAATTACACTAGCAGCCTCAGTTCCTCAATTTTCTGGGATATAAAATGGGTTATTCACCCAACAATATATTGATCCAGTCTTAACTTCTTGGCTCTCTTGTGACCTTGGCCTCTGCATGGCCTATCCCACCTAATACTTAATGCCTTCAAGAATAATGACTCTATACACATATTCACTGTTCACCTCAAAGCTGCAACTCTTCTTTCTTTCCTCTACTGGCTTAGTTCTCAGGATTCAACTTCTACATTCACTTCTCCTCCCTCATCCTTATCAGTTGCCCTATCTAACAGGGATCCTAACAGAACCCCAGCCCAATTATGGTGAAGTAGAGAGAACTCCTACTTCTCTATCTTTGCTTTTATGATCCTCCTCTGTATTAGTTTGTTTTCATGCTGCTGACAAAGACATTCCCTAGACTGGGCAGTTTACAAAAGAAAGAGGTTTAATTGGACTTACAGTTCCACATGGCTGAGGGAGCCTCACAATCATGGCAGAAGGCAAGGAGGAGCAACTCACGTCTTACATGGACGGCAGCAGGCAGAGAGAGTGAACTTGTGTAGGAGAACTCCTCTTTATAAAACCATCGGATCTCCTGAGGCTTATTCACTATTATGAGAACAGCATGGAGGAAACTGACCCCCATGATTCAATTATCTCCCACTGGGTCCCTCTCACAACATGGGGGAATTATGGGAGTACAATTCAAGATGAGATTTGGGTGGGGACACAGAGCCAAACCATATCATCCTCCCAGGACTGGAGTGTTGTTCCATACTTAGACCCATTATCTGAGTCCAGTACAAAATCTCTGGATAATTACCATCTGTTTCCAGCTGCTACATTTCTATTGCTTTGTCTGCAAGATATGGAATTCCTATTACTAGTCTTTTTCAGAACCATTATGACTAAGCCCTCTTGGTCACTTGCCTAGTCAACCTACAATACTTCCAGAGTCTGTCTCTGCAACTTCTTTCCCACCTGTATCTCTGGGAGCCCCAAATAACTCCCACCAAAGACATCCCAGGAGTTTATAGCTCCCATCCTCTATGTCAAATAATTTCTATTCCATCTCCTTTTTTCAGTTCCTTTTTGCTATTCATGCTCCCTCTCATTCAACCCATTCAAGACAAAACTTTCAAGTGCAACTTGCCCTTCCTGTTATTCATGCCCCATCTCACTCAGCCCATTCAGTCAAAACTTTAAGCACAACTTGCCCTTCATCAGTGAAGCCAGAGGTTTCACGTCCACCCACTAGTCAACAGCAGAGATAGTTCAATTTACATTAGCTTAGTCTTTAAACATCTTTATCAATGACTTGGAAAAAAATTTAGAAATCACATTCATCAAATTGGTATGTGACATAAAGTTGGCAGGAATCACTAATACGTTAGATGATAGAATTAAGATTGTAAAGGACTTGACAGATGAAAATAATAGGTTGAAACTATCATGGTGATCGAATCACATTTGGAATGTTGGGTTTAGTTCTGAGCAAGAACAAATTAAATTACATCTAGAAAACAACTATAATGATGAGATATAATAATAAAGATCCCCATATATGAGGAATGACTGAAATATGAGACTATTTTTCTCAGATAAAGACTGAGGAGTCAAACCAACCATTTGTTACATACTACGTAGGCTCTGATTTGGAAGAGTGACTGTTCTTATTCTGCATATTTCCAGAAAGTCTGACCAGGGCCAGTGAATGTAAATTGTAAGTAGATTTCTAATCATTCAAAGTAATTTTTTTCAAATAATCAGAGCTTTCTAAAAAAGAGACAATTACCTCATAAAGTGCTGAGTTTTCTGTTTTCTCACCTTAATCTCTGTGTACCTTCTTCAAGCAAAGTCAGTGACCCTCGTATACCTTATATGTGGACTTCCTTCCTGACCTCTAGTTTCAAATTCCAGCTGGATGTCCAACAGGTTCTTCAAAGCAGATTCACTATCTGAACACCCCAACATGTTCCTATTTTTGGCTGCCTTATGCACTCCAGTCACCTAAGACAGAAATTTGAAGTGCCCCATTTCTCCCTATTCTTTTTGATAATGATGACGATAATAGCAACTAATTTCCACTGAGTTTTTCTATCTAGAGTCTACGTGCTAAATTTTAATGTCCCTTTATATAATCTTTACAGTAACTTTGTAATGTGTACGTTATTATTCTCATTTAATAGAGGAAGCTGAGGCTTATAAACAGCAGTGCCTGAATTTATATTCAAGGCATCTGACTCTAAAGGCAATATGATTACCCAGTCTACTACACAGCCTTTCCTATTAACTATTCTACCTCAGAAAGTTCCTCACTGCAGTCTTCTCACATGAGCTCTGGCTCTTAACATGGGTGGCTTCTCTCATCCTTCATGAGGCAACTTGGATATCATCCTAACTAAAAAGACCCCCTTCCCCTTATTCTCTTTCATGGTGACTGATCATTTCCTCCATGGTGCTCATCATTGTCAGTTGCTTTATAGATAGATAGATAGATGTACATATGTATATGTATATATACGTACATATATGTATATGTATATGTATATATTTGTTTATTGCCCAATTCTCCCAAAGGAATGGAAGTTCTGTGTGGGAGGACTTGCTATCTTCTTAATTTCCAGCACAGAAAATGCTGATAACTTGTTCAAGCAAAATTAATATCTGTTGACTGACCAATTGATACACATTTTACTCTGCCCCTTAGGTGTAGTCTTTCCACCACTGATATTCAAGCTCTTGTCATCTTCCTTGGATAACACCAACAGCCAGTTATCTTGTCTCCAATCTCTTCCAACTTGAATCCAAATACAGAAAAAATCATGCTCATATTCCTGCTCAAAACTCTTCAATGGCTCCTCTTTGACTACAGAATAAGTCAAAACAAGATCTTAACGGGGAATTGAAAATTCGATGTTAACACCACAACCTCTCATGTGCCAGCCATACCTCATTACCACTGTTGTCTAGACAAGCTGTATAATTTCATGTCCTTGTGTCTCTTTGATATTGTTCTGTTCCAAAGCTCTTTTCTCCCTTTCCTAAAAAATTACTAATCACTCTTTAGAAATTACCTCTTCTGCAAAGTTTTTATGGGCTCCATCCTCCAGAGAAAAGTTAAACATTGCCCTACCACATGTTTCCATTGCATTTTGTCTTCATTTTAATATCTATGTCATTGTATTACAGTTAATTAGGCACTTCTTTTATCACCCCAACCAGATTTGAGATTACAGAGGTGGCATGCAATAGTTGCTTAATAAGTCATTAAATTTTGAATTGAGAAAAAAGTTAAGCTTGATATATAAAATATTAAATATGAAAGAACATTAGATATCTTTAATGATTCTGCTATTTTTTAATGGAAAATATTTTCGGTAGCCCATGCAAATTCTTTTAATTTTGATTTTTGCCTACTCATTAAAAGCTGTTAACTTTAAAGAAAACATCTATAGTGCCAAAGCAATGGAAGTATCTATATAAAAATATTGTTGAATTATTAAATGTTGACTCTTATTCAGCAATTGCATCTTGTTATTTAAATTAAAACCCTGTCACACATTTAGGACGGAAATTTTACAAATCTATTTGGTGGAAGGCAATAGGGCAATATGTTTCAAGAGTTCTATAAGTCTTTATGGTCTTCGATCCAGCATTTGACTTGTAGGAAATAATATATCAGAAAAAAACTAAAGGTACAAATTAATCATATATTTAGTTTATTATTGTATTACATAGCATTTTATTATACTATTATAGCCAAATAAAATTACAAATAAAATTCAATGGAAAAAATTAAAAATAACTACATAAATTAGGGTATCTCCATATAATTGGAATATACATGAATAATCAAAGACATAAAAAACCAAAACAATATGAAAAAAGTAGCAAAAACTATATTTACTGTATAATCTGAAATATATACACACATATACGTATATGTATAGGAGGGAGAAAAAAGCATTAACAATATAATTTCCAGATAAAATTATGTTCAATTATAATTCTTCCTTTTTATATTTTCCAATATGATGTATATTCCTTACTCCTTGGATATTTTAAATTATTTTAAAACACTTGCACCCACAAACCTTGAACTATCTAGAATCTCCCCTAAATTGAAGCCAATTAGGACTGTTAGCAAACTATGCACTATAAACTTTGCTTCAAACAAATATACCCTTCACACAAAGCACTTTCCATACAGCATCAGATATAAAATGTCTTATAAAAAATTAACACGTTTTTAACCAAATAGCTCGGTAAAAATGGTATAAAGAAGGGAGATAAATCTAAGAAAGAAAGAACATAGAAAACTTTTGGATAAATTGATATTTGAGTGTGACAAATGGTTAGCATAGTGTGTGATGGAGAGCAAGACATATGTGAGAGAGTTGCCCCATCATATGTACATATTCATATGTAAGTAGAAAATGCAAAATATACCCCTTCTGTTTCTACCTTCTTTTCACCCTCTTCAGTTCCTCAAACACCTGGTTGCACAGCAGTGTACTTTCTTGGCAAAATATCTTCGTTAGAGGAGGAAGATGGCCTCCACTACTTCTTGTTGATGGACCAGAGAGGGCTAATGGGGTCAATCCAAGATGGCAGCCCCCATCACAGCTTAAGTACATATATCCTGGCATAATGAGTGGCCCCAGGCTGTTAATTCAGTCTGTAGTTTTTGTTCTTGCCAGGCACATTTTTTTTTTTTTCTATTCTTAGTTACAAAATTTGGAAGTGGCATGACACTTGCAACAATTTCCTACCTCAAATGAGGTAGTAGCAGTCAAGAGACTTTTACAGATTGATCTCATTGTGGTTACCACTTTATATACGCTATATGAGTAGTGTTAAAGAAAAACATATTCATAACACTCCTTAAAGATGGTAAGGCAAACTTTATTTAGGTGCAGGGAGGACTACTGTGATAGGCTTAGGGACCACCACAATGGGACTGTGCAATGAGGAAGAGAGATTAGGCTCAACTCCAAATACAGCATGGGTAAGTAGGAATTTATACCCAAACAGCAAGGAGCGATCAGTGAATGAAAAATTACTACAAGAAAAGATCAGGGATCAGTGGGGAATCCTGACTACACCAACCTAACAGGATTCTTGCTAAAGGCACACAAGGATGACCAGAACTTACCTGGGGGATAGTGGAGGATGATGAACTCATTTATTGAAAGAGAACAGATATGGGGCAGGGGGAGGGTGGGAGGGCGGGATGGTTCCAGTTAAAATGACTTAGCAGGATTCTCACTAAAATTGGACAATGGAGATACAAACATGGAAGCCCAAAAGGAAAGTCTAGTTGAAAAACAGTCTAGGGGACCCTGCGTAGAGTTCGGTCAAGGAGAGAATTTTTGTCAGTAGTTTAGACATTGTTTGTTTAACACTACCCAAATATCTGCAAGATTGAACTGTAACAGCAAATAGGGCTTTTTTTTTTTAATAGTATTTTCATTTCATTCATATAAATAATGTGTTCTTTCTGACTCAGTTCTTACAGTCATCATCTTAATGTTGCCAGAACGTTCTTGGATATGACTGTTTGTGAGTCAGTGAAATATTCTTTCCACAACAATATTCAAAAATAATATGCTGCAATGTGAAGAATACTATAGGAATCACAAGATTTGGGCTTGATTCCTACCTCTGCTTCTAAACAATTATGTAATCTGGGATGTGTCATTAAGCCCACTCACCTTCAATTTTAATATCTACAGATGCTACAAAGGTATAGAACCCAGAAATCTATGCTTCTATCTCAATGGTTCTCAACCAGGGTAATTTTGCATACATATGTATCCCCTCTCTTCCCTCGCCACCAATTGTGAAAAATTTGGCAATGTCTGGAGATATTTTTCATTGTCACAACTGAAGGGAAGGAGCTATTGGCATACAGGGTAGAAGCCAGTAGGCTGCTGAGCATCCTACAATACACAGAGCAGCCCTCCACAACAAAGAATTGTTTTAGAAAATGTCAACAGTATAGTTCTGAGAAAATGTATTCTAATTGTACCATCTTATAGGAGAGAAATTCTGAATAGCTAGAAGATCAAAACTTTAAACATGTTTTAATGGTATTGAACTTCGAACAATAATAGTTGGCTTCTAGACTTGCTCGGGTGATGGTTGGTGAAATTTATCTTCTAAAATGTGAGAAAACATTTAGAAAAGTCTAGAACATCACCACTGATTTCAGCTGCCACAAGTCTTTAATTTAATGTGGGCTTATTCATGTAAAATTAGTCTTCTACACCTTAAGTACCAGCCTCATTTTCTATTATCTCAGCAAAGGCAGTTTAAAAAATCTGTTTCACACTACCAAATGTGATAGCATCAGGCAGGTGACACAACTTAGAAATCAACATGGGCTTATCTATAGGTCAGAGTCTAGTTAGATAGTTGACCATTTATTTGGTTATTTTCCCTAACCCTGGGCTTGATTATTTCTTGGTTATTTTTCCTAACACTAAGCTTGTCAGTGGCCAAGTACATTATTGCAGTAATATGAGGATTAGATAACATATTCATGTTGGAATTTCATTCCTAAAAAGGGGCAGAGAAGATCCTAATATAAATGATCATTAATTAAATGCAAAGATTAGGGAAAATCCACAGTTAAGAATCTTCTTTTAAAAATTATTTTAAAAGCCAGAATTTTATGAGATTAAAGACAACCATATATCAAAGATGTTTTCTCATTTGTCTGTGTTCATTTCTTTAACTGGAAAACAATGAAAAATCTGTCAGTTACACTAACCTGCACTCTAGTTTGATATATTCTTTGAAAAAGAGATGGAGAGAAAAATCTGCCTAGTCTTTTTTCTTTAAAAGTACAATAATTTTAAAATAATTATAGTCACTAAGAGTCCACAAGAAGTATAGATTCATAATGGAAGATTCTATCACTCATCTTGGTTTCAGCAGAGATCTTGTCAGCTTCAAAGATCTTGTTCATTGCTTTCAGGTGTTGCTACACCCTATAGACATGGTGACAGGAGGGCAAATTCACCTCAGATTGGAAGTTCTAAGACAGAATTGCAAATATATCTCAGCAAGTGTCTCAGCTAAATAGGTCTGAAAATCTTTCAATAAACACAAAATGATTTTTTCTCATTGATCAGTTTAGACCTCAGTAGGTCCCTGAGTGTTAGGGTCATAGAACATTGCAGAAGAACCAAATAAACTTGTATAGTATAGAAATCCGAGAGTTGTTGGATGAATGGAGAGAGATGTGACCATGCTACCATTTGTTCTTGAGATCACAGGCTTTTCTTTGAAACTCTGGGTAGATACTTCCATTTCTTTCACTTATAGTTGATGCAATTTTAGCAAGCTCTAAAAGCCTTATACTAACAGTCAATCAACTCTTAAAGTGCCTCGTCATTCTTGTCAAATCAGCCTTAATGTTTCTTGGCAGAAAATCCAATTGTTTCTGTAATGGTGGGCTTAAAGAAACCCCAAGCTAATGCTGAGAAGGATTCTCCATTTCCTAAAAGAAAGACTGTTACAAATGCTGTAACTTGATTTTAGCGTTCAACCTTTAGTCTTTTGACAATATAAATTTTGCTATGCAGTCTGATGTCATAGACAGACTAGACTTGTTGATCAGAAATCTGGCTTAGAATCACAGTTCCATCACTTAATAGTGGTGGGTCCTTGGGTACATCACTTCACATCACAATCTCAGTTACCCTCAAAAGATAAAACACCCAGCTCAAAGGGCTATTGTTGGCATTAAATGGAATAATGTTGTGAAAGTACTTTGTAAATTTCAAATCACTATACAAGTGTCATTTATATTATAATTTCTGCCTTTGAGAATAAATTGAACAGATACGCTAAGCAAATTAATCCAAGGTTAGAAGCGGGAGAACATGCATTATTGTGACCCTGTATATTAACATCATAACAGCATATCTTTTCCCTGGTTTACAAACAACCCACATATATAAACTGTGGAGGAAGAACCACTTCCTACTACCCACAAAGGTTACCATCCTTTTTCCTCTTAATATAAAATATGTAGCAAGGAGATGATCTAATGAGCTTCTAGTTTTATGCAGATGTAGAAAGGAAGAGAGTTTATAAGCTATGGGTACACTATGAGAGGGGACTTTTGCCAGGAGTTAAGTCACTGTTGCAGGAAATGGATCCCAGTATTCCGTTGGGCTCGGATAGACACTCTTGTTGAAACCTTGTTACATGCAACAAGTATAATTGAAATATGATTTGCCTGAACTGGTAGTTCTTCTGGTTTCAAAATGTGTGCGCTATGGTTTAGACAGGGCTTAATGGACAGTTCCCGAACCCAACCATTCCACATGATATTCTTTATATAGGAAAGTAAATTTTGGATAGAAAAAAAATAATGTTAAATAGACAGCTAGATTTTGACTCTGCTCCAAGGTAGGGATTACCAATATAATCAATGAAATATAAACTGTGTTGTAAATTCTATCAGGATTGGGTTTCCTGAAGATAGAATCAGGGAACTGCCTGCTGGTGAATTTGCAACAGTGAATGCTGTCCCAGGATGCTCCACTGGGAATTCTGGTATACTTGGAAGGGTCTCAGCCTTCCTAGGTGTAGATGGTCTTTATTTGAGTGTTGTCCTGTTACTATATATTGTGCTTATCTCAGGACATAGTATTTTGATGACATATTCCACTTGTTTGAATAAGAGTAGAGGCCAATAGAATTGACCTTTTCCTCCTTCATTGCTAATAACTCTACTCTTAAAGCTTAGTGCTCTTTGCAACCTGAGCAATCACTTTTAAAAATTACTCAGAAATTAATAATGATGGTCCAGGCAATGAGATCATCTAACCATTTCTATCTATGCCAATTAATAACTGTGACTGAATCAGTTGTGTGGAAACTTGCGGTAATTCTTATGAATACCAATATTATTATGTCATATTAGAGTCTGCTTATTTGCCCTATAAACCCAGCCTAATTCTGTTTTTCTAGAAAAAAGATATGATTAGAATAAATTTTAATGTGTATTTTGTAATTTCCTAAATATGCCATACTGGTTTGCACATTCTGTTCCCACTGCCTGAAACCCTTCCCTCCTTGCCTCTCAGAGGAAATCCCCATCTTCCTCTCAGAGGATGTGCAAATACAAGCTAATCTACGTGGTCTCCCTAAGTCCTCCACTCCTCTCCCAGCCCAAATATAATTTTATGTATTCCACATCCTGCTCCCCTATATAGTTTTGCACTTACCTCCACTAGCACTTATGTTATCATCTTATAAATACTTGTTTATAGACTATTCACTGAGGTCAAGGAAAATATTATTAAATTTATTATTAAATAATATTAAATTATAATAATAATAATAAATATAATAATAATAAATATAAATTATATTTATTAATTATATAATAAATATATTATATAAATATAATAATAATAAATTATAAATAATAATATTATTATTATTAAATAATATTAAAATATTATTAATCTACAGGATAAAGATTTTATCCTTTATCCTGTAGCTACAGGATAAAGTAAAAATCAAGTAAATGCCCACTAATTGTTTTCTGACTGCACAAGTAAGTGGTATTGAGAGTCAAGCATTGTGCTTTTGATGTTTTAGCTCCCTGACAGTTTAAAAACCTTATAGGTCATTCATTTATCCAATCTATTATTTCATTCAATTAATCATTTGAGAAGGATTCATAGTTACTGTGTATCTACTGCAAGGACAGGAATATATGTATCTATGGACCTTGCATTATCCATATCCTCCTGCCTTATCTGTTTTTTGTTTGTTTGTTTTGAGACAGGTTTTCACTCTGTCACCAGGGCTGGAATGCAGTGATGCAATCATAACTCACTGCAGCCTCTATCTCCTGGGCTTAAACAATCCTCCTGCCTCAGCCTCCCAAAGAGCTGGAATTACAGGTATGAGCCACCAGGTCTGGCCAGTCCAACTTATTTGGAACAGTGACATCTTGAGTTTCTAACTGTAATCCTCAGGCCAGATTTCTGCTCTGGTCCTCTGGCTTCTTACCTTAAAGTCTCTGGAAGCCCAATTCCCCAAGAATAGGTCAGCAGCAGACTTGAGTTTGGCTGACCTGTCATCAGTCCTCCTCACTATCTGAGTAAATTGGAGAAAGTTAATCTCTCAGGATCCCAGGTGTCACATCTGTAAAATGAGGATGATACATATTTCACAGGGTGGTCATAAGAAAATATGTGTAATACACCTTGGAAGTGGGAATCACTAAATGTTAGTTCCATCTGCCTGCTTTTTCTCTCCACTCCATCCTCCTTCAGTAGCTAAATGTTACGTAACCATGTTGGAGATAATCTTAATGGCCACTATAATTCTACCAGGTGGAAAAAAGTGAATATAGAGGTGGTGATTTCTTAAAAAAACTCATCAAGTTACCAGTATTTGAAAAGTCTTATAATTCCAAATACATCATTCATTCTTTTATTTATTCATTCAAGACGATTCCCTGACATGTGTCAGGCACTTCCCTAGGCTTTGAATACACAGCAATTAACAAGACAGACAATATTCTCTACCCGCATCAGACTTTAAGTCTGGCAGCTTTCAATTTATGAAGAGATCAAATGCTTCTAATTGTGTAGAAAGTTGGGAAACAGTTTACATTATCTAAGCATGAAAGAAAGGGGTTTTCTTGTTTGTTTTGGAATTTTCTAACTGAGACAGAGTTTTTATGTTGGGGTGTTTGCCAAAACACATTTTTAAAGGGTATCGCACATTTTAAAGGGTTGCACATAGTGGCTACTCAAAACCACATTTATTGAATGATTTGAATAACGTTTTAAAAGGGCTTCTATTTATTTTAGCCTTAAATTGCCTATGAAGACATAACAAGCCCAAAAAGGCCTTAGAAATTATCATCGAATGTTGACTGAGAAACAAAGAGTGTGAGTTTCATGCATCATGCCAGCTTTCCCACCTCCACTGGGAAAAACAGACAGGTTGGCCACCTAAATACACAAAAAGTTTTCACAGCTGGTGACTTTTGCTATTTAATTATGAGATGAGAAAGAACTGCTTCTCCTACCTGAGAGGAACATGAACTGATCTTACCCACTGGAAGGATTTAGAAAACATAATACTGAGAATAAGTTACACAAGAGAAATAGGAAAAAATACCCACTCACTGGCTACCTGAGCATACTGAACATTCATCCCATTGAGCTTACTGTTAACTCGCTCCCTTTGCTTTTGTGAAGAGACCTGGGAGCCTTCCTTTTTTGTTCTACAAAGGAAATGAATTCTGTTGTAGCTAGGATGGCTAATGGTGCTTCATTGAGTCTCTCTGCACTTAGGATGCATCTGTATTTCTGTGGCGAATGAAGCTCTCACTGCATCAGATGATGAAGAATATCCATGCTCCAATACCCACATGGCACTGTACTCACCAAGGCAACACTAACTTTATGCTCTGCACTGGAATGATGGTAAAATTTGGGAGGTAGATGTGTACTTAGAATTTCGTGTTGTTTGATCGCATCGATGAAAGGATGTGCAATCAATCTCCTCCTAAGACAGTGAGTGGTATTGGCCATAACTCATTACTCCGTCAAGGATTTGGCATTTCAATCGATGGGAAATGATGTGTGATCATTCTAATTTATTATACATCATTTCCCATCAATCGACGAACTAAAGCCCTGACGTAATAAGTACTTACAGACACTGTCAATCATTCTTGGTCCAAATACTTTCCAGTGCTGCCATTTGGGATATCTTCAAATAGTCATGAAAATGGAATATGTCCCCGGATTGCAAATGTGGTGATTTCACTCAGCAGAAAACTTTGAGGTAACCTCTTACTGGGGGATCCCATCAGCAATTATTTAAGCATTGGACCATCCCCCAATATAAAGGAGATGAAATTGATGGGTATTTTCATTAGCCATGATTTTCCTCCCAACGTGTTCAAAAGAGATTCAAAGATGGTGGTGCTACCAGAATCATTAAGGTACACTTCTGTCTTTGAAAAATGCCAATCTTTTCTGTCTACCTCTTTTCAAAAAATTTACTATTCCCCGAGTGCTTTTTGGAATACTGTCAAAATACATAGATTTTTCTGCCTTTTGTCACTGTGGAGAATGGCATCACAAGAGTGCAGATCACCAAATAGTATCAACATAGCAGAGCTCATGAATTACCAGTACTTTTAAATAAGATCCCTCAGCTGTTATTACTGCTTATACTGGAGCACTGGATGAGAACTGTCTGGTTTGATTAGTTCTATTTGTTTGAAGTTTGACTCTCATGAAAATCAAATAGGAAAAAAAAATTCTCAGGTGTGTATACTAAAGCAATAGTGTGCAAAATCATAATTTTGCACATTCATACTGAATATGGTTTTCATGGTAACTCCAAAAACTGCTGCTTCACATGAGCATTTTTGGTAGATTTGAAAACATGTCACGACATTTTCAATTTTTACTTTCTGATATTTTTCAGGAGCAAAACCATATTTCCATGAGAATTTGCATGCACAGTAGGAGGAGAATTTTTATTTTTACCAGCAGCAAAAGGAACATTTTCTGAAGAAAGGAGGGTGATGTACCCTCCATAACTGACACACATAGCAACATTTTTGCGAGGACAGAAGAAAAAATACTCCATTTCTGCTGGAAGACATTACTTACTTTGCCTTTGACTATCTCCCCCTAAATCTGTGGAAAATAGCAAGTAAAGTCCAACTGCAGAGGACTTTTCATTCTTAATAAACTTTTTTTAAAAGGAAAGAAAAGAAAGAAACTTTACATGGGTTTTTTCCTACCAGCAACATTTGTGGAATCAGCTTTTCTTCTTCTTTTTCAGAATCCAGCTGTGGAAGTGTGATCGTTTTGGAGGAGGAAGTCTAGCACGATGTTTTGCATGCAGTGTGTGGATATGATCTAGAAGTCAGTTCAAGGACTGCAACTCATCCACAAGAAAGTTTGCTCCCATCCTGTTCAAAGACCCACTGCCCTGGAGATGAGAAATGACATACTAATACAATGGATTTTAATAGAATCTTTGTCGATGGATTTCAAGGCATTCATTAGCTCATTCAATCCTCATGATTTGCCTAAGCCAATCATTTTCTAATCCTGGTGGGGGCAATGTCCTCCTCACTCCTCCAAGCACCAGCCTTTCCTCTTTGCTTCCTCGTCAGCAGTCAGTACGTCTTGGCAGCACCAGGGCTTACTGGGGAGCCAGCTGGCTCCTTCAGCTCTTCATATGCTCTGGGGCTTATCCAGGCTAATGGAGTATCACAGTTCATTATGCACCTTCCTCCTCTACCCCCTGTGAGGAAGCTCCATAAATACCAAGTTTGGGGCAAGAGGCATCACTGCCGCAGAAGCTGCCAAAAAAAAAGCTGCCAGTATCCCATGGAGGAGCTAAGAAATATCAATATTTGTAACAAAATGTGTCCTGACCTCAGAAGAAGACTAGAGGAAGACCCAAGCAGGCAAAAAAATGAGGGTCATCTCCTAATCCTACCTTGGCCTGCATTTGTAGGGCAGCAGCCACTATATAGTTAAACTCTTGCACTATGCCAAGCCCTTTACATGTATCAGCTTATTTAGACCTTAAAACAAGCCTAAGAAATTGGTACTATTATAGCCCCCATTTTTTTAGGTGAGAAAACAAACAGGGACTTCGGCAAAATATCTCGCCTAAAGTCACAAGGCATGTGAAAGTGCTGGCATTCCAACCCTAGTCTCAGTAAGTCCATCTTTTCACCTGCTTTATAGTACAGACTTTAAGGAAGGAAAGTTACATTCAGTTTAAAGACAAAGAGGAAAGCAAGTCGAGGAGGGCTTTGTTGTATGAGGAAAGGGAAACAGAAAAAGAATAGAGGAGAGAAAATGGCAGGCATCCAAAGGATTAAGAGATGGGTCCAAATCTGGTACAGGAGTATAAAAATATAAACTTAAAAATCAGAAGGTCATCCTTATGATAATTAGGACATCTCTTCTGCAAATATTTATATCTGGAGAAGGAAAGCTACCATATTTTCAGAGGGAAAAATGATTACAAAAAAAGAAACCTCTTTTTGTTTTTTATTCAGAAAGCTGATGCATAATCAATCATGGCACATGTCATTCTAAGAAATGAGAGCCCTGCTTCAGAGCCCTCAGTAAAGAAGGAGACAGTGCCTAGAGTGAGTGTTCACTTTTGAGGTTTGAGTTTGATATGATTTGAAAAGCTTGAGTAATAAATTCCTGAAAAATGGGGTTTGGTAATGAGCAAGCCTTTAACTATATAGACATGTTGCCAGGTATCACTTTAATAAACTATTACAAATGATCGATGCAAAGGTGTTTCCAACAGCTGTTTATGCAATGTGGCTGGAAGAATTCTTCCATAAAGAAGCTGTTAGTGGGAAAATTGGCTATGCATGGCTGTGATGTCAAATCCACACAAAACAAACTTTTTCCTGTCAATCAACAATCTTGCCATAAATTAATCCATTTATAACAAGCCTTTTCTGAATTGACAGCTTCGATGTGAAGAAAAAAAAAGGACTCTTAAAGGAAAGTGAACTCAGAGTGGCTTTTTGCAACTCTTTAACACATGGGGAGAAGTGGCAAAGCCTCGTAATTTTAAATTTATGTTGAAAAAGGTTGGCAGCAGCTCCAAACACCAAGGTAGCTTTCCAAGAGCTGCTGAATACAATAAAGCCAGGGTGATCTCTTAGGTTTGGCTCACAGAGGTTAAGCATGACCTGCCCACATCCAATGATGGAAACAAATGCTGGACTGTCTGAGGCATAAAGATCAAATCCAGATGTAGCTGTAAACACACCCTTGTTTGCTTTTGGCACAAGGAGGTGCTGATGGCACCAAAACCTCATGCAGGTGACTATGTCTATGGGGTCAGTAGTGCCATAGTAGGTACATCGGACAGACCCTTGGTCCCTGTTGTTGCATTCTGTGTCCTGGTCCTTGATCTTACTTTCCATACATGTTGTTTTTCAAGCCCAGTTATCTCTGGTTTCTGATGTCATTTGCCAACAAGTTCAATTCATAAAAATCACAGGGTTGTAAAGAATGTCAACCTGACATTAGGTGTGTGCTTTTATGTCTCAGGTAAAATAATATCTAAGACAAAAGTTGTGTTTTCAGAGATGGCCAGAGACGAGATGCCATAATCCCTTCAGGGATCCCTAACCTGACATTCCTAGCTCTGCTTAATTTTTTTAACCTTCATACAGTAAGATGACTCCTTCTAGCACCACTACAGGCAAATGGAATTTGGCTATTTTTACTCCCTACATTCAGCATGCTGCTTCTTCTGGTTAAATAACGTCTATTTCTGTAACCAAAGTTCTGTCTCCAAAACTCTTTCAGTACATGTGACATTCCTGCTCTCTTCAATTCTCTCTTCACCTCTCCACTCAGTCACTCTGACCAAAAAGTATGATTATGGTTTACGGCATGAAAAAATTGCCATAAGCAAAGATGAAAGCCAAAAATGATTTGATACACCAACACAACTCCTTCAATGTATTAGAAGGTTCTGTATGCTTTATACTTTGCTTTCCTGCACTGGATGAGAATGGCACTCTACATTCCCCCCCCAGTTTATTCTATTCAGTTGGCCCTTAAAGAGAGAAGCTCCATCTAATGCTTTCCTCTTCATAGATGCCTTGCCAGTCTCTGCTAAGGAAGATTATTCTGAGATTCCTGACACACTTGCTGAATTGTCCGTGCTCTTGCACCTTTGCCTAGATCTTTCCTGCCAGTTCACACCCAGACACAGGCAACCAGTGTCTAGGCCTTCCTGTTCCCCAGGTGCCTTATTGAACCCACTGCGTTTCGGTCACTTTGCTTTCTCTGTATCTTCATTTTGATTTAAATGTCTCTATCTACCCTAAGAAATTCTTCTAAAGGCCTTCCTCAGCATTCTCATCTTTCAGTACAAAGATACCTAGTCCCACAGTGCTACCAAAGATCAAAATGCTTGCCTATTCAGAGACAATCAAAGCCCTAACATTCAAAGCAGATAAAGCAAAGTTGTCCTTATTTGTAAGAAATGCATCTGTCCAAAATGTGCAAAATATTTTACGTACTTAATGTTGAGATGTAATAACATGTTCTTCCTCGGTATCTTAGTTGTTTTTCTGAGGTTATCATCCAAACAAATGTACTCATGTCATCCTGTGTGAAGTGAAATGTAACCTAACTTCCTCCCTCCCTTCTTTCCTTCTTTCCTTTAGTATTTACTGAGCTCATCACGTGCAGGTACAAGGAAGCCTCGTCATCCTGCTCAAAGCCAGATATTCCCAGCTATCACACTCCAGTGAGGCTCCCATGGCAGGATGAAGGTGAGATAGCAAGTTACCAGCAAAATTTATTCTGCATTTCTCCACAAGTATTTACTGAGGGCCGGGTACTTTTTCTAAGTTGAGGGTTCTATTAGTGTCAAAAAATATATAAAACCAGGCAAAAAGCTTGGGGGGCACATAGATACAAGCAATTGCTCCACATTCTTTATTTCTACATTTTATTTTCCTGACTCTAAGCTGATTCAGATAATGGGAAGATGAAGATAAAGAAAGGATGACTGAAAGGGAACCCTGGAACAGGAAGTCAGGAAGATGAACCTAAATTATGTAAAGATCAGAGGTTTCTTCAGAGTGATGGAGTTTGGACGGTACTACCCCCAAAATATAGCACCCTTGTCATTGAGAAAACAGCAGAAGCCATTCTCATAATCCCCTCTTTCCTGAAGCAGGTCATAAAACCTAGGAAGGTTGCTTCTCCTGCTCCTTTCCCCTAACGCTTATTCAAGAGGTACCCACCCTACACCTGCAGGAAAGGAACATCCGTATTTCTGAAGATAGGGGGATACAGAGAAGAATCAAACAGGCTTTGCTAAGTTTGCCCTAATTTATTACCACTTCTCTAACGTACCCACTCTGTCCAATCATGCCTTTGCATGACTAATTACTTCTTCATCAAACTTAAGGATAAAAATACATAGTTTTCTCTGTTTCTTTGTATCCTCATTTCTGAAGGCTCCTGTCTTATGTAAAGCTTATTAAATAAAGTCTGCACTTTTCTCTTGTTAATCTAGTTTTTATTATGGGGCCTTACCCATGAACCTAGTGATGGGTGAGAAAGCTATTTTCTTTTTCCTTGCAAGGGCCTCCAACTTTCTGTCTTCCCTGCCATCTTTTATTTTGGATGCTTCATTAACACCCAGCCACGAGCAGAATCTCTGCAGGAAGTCCAAGAATCCAAAACAGGCCAAGTTTACCATTTGTAGCTATCTAAGACTTCCCTCCAAATCCCCCCAAAACTGAGAGCTGGTTGCCGACATGGATAGATCAATTGTTATCCTTAAAAATCCATGTATAATGAAGAATAAGAACAGTAATCCTTGGCAATTACACAGCTCCACTGCTCTCAAGCTTCACTTTACCATTACCACCAGAGCCCTTCAATAGAGGCAAGGGGCTCCTTTTGCCTGCCTGCATTGTTTCTCAATTTTGCATACCCTATTTAATTAAACAAGGATGGGCTAGCAGAATCTGACACCAAATTTCTTGAACCGGTTATTATTTGAGAACAATGCTTCTCCCAAAAAAAGAAATTTAGAGAAAAACCGAGATGAGCCAAAAGCTTAGGTGAACATTTTTGCTTTGGCTCTATATTTTTAAATTACGAGCAGTGCAAATGGAGATCTTAGGATAAAGTTACTGTAAATAAGATCTTTGTCTCTAAATGAGACTAGTTCCTCAAAACTCCTTTTTCTTTTTGACTTGCACTGTTCAGTCCCACTTTCAGTGAAATTCAATCACATTCATTAGCATTTCTAAAGATGTAAGCTACTCAAAACAGCTGCATTGTCTTTCCTTTTCAACTAAAATGAAGCTTTTCCTTCTAAAGGGAGAAATCTCCCTTTAGTTACCCGATTCTTTCTGCTTGGCACCCATAATTTTCAATGGTGGAGCCAACCCCCATGAAACAGGAAGTGCAATCCCATTTGATCTCACTTGAAAGAAATTGTAAATACTTGGTAAAGGACAGAAACCATGGCTCAAAGAGAAATACCAAAAAAAAAAAAAAAAAAGTATGAAAGAAAAAAAAAGCGCAAATGAGACAAAGTAATAATCATTTAAATGAACTAACTCTTTGTCCCTGGAGCTAACATTCTCATTATCAAGGGTATTTAATATATTCCCCGTAGAAAACAGGCTGCTGTCGATCAGTCCTCCTTCTCTTTGGCTGTTTCAGCAATAGAGAGGAAAACATTTCATCTTTTTCATCTTTTATGTCTATATAAAGACCATTCCACATGCTCCAAATCATAAAGTTACCTGCTTTTTCTTTTTCAGGGTGATTACTGATGGAAATATTATCACCAGAAAGAACCGAAGGGTTAAAAGTTAATATTTCTTCTCACCGACTTAGAAAACCATATTTTGTGGTGCCCAGTTAAAAATTCTGCCTTTAATTCAATTGTAAATCCATTTTTTTGCAGTTAAAGACTAAAGAATATCCTGCTATTTAGAAAGGAAGATGTTGCACTCAACCATCTTGAGAAGGGCAAGCACCAAAACTGTTTTCCAAGAAAGATTTGTCATGGTCTATATAGATGTCTAGTTGTTCCTCTTGCGACAGTACCATTAGGCAAGGTTACAGGGGCTTTATGGAACCCTGGGGCTGGAGGATCACACTAGTTTCAAGTTCTAACCCAGTGAACTTGGCAGACACAGAGATCAGGAAGGTGATGGGAAGGCTAGAAATATGGAAATAAGTCACTGGCAATCAAGTCTGAACAAAACAAAAGTTAAGTTGAATCAATCTTCTGTTCTAGTAGATGTCAGATTGAATTAAAACACTCTAATTTTTAAAAAGCTGACCATAAGAATTTTTGAAAATGAAGCAGCTCATTGTGGAATCTACTAATAGTAGCTGGGTCTGGGGCTACAGAGGATAGGAAGAGAGGTGATCAGCGCTCTTGCTACTAATGGATGTTACCTAAAAAAGTATTTCACATGTGATTTGCTCAAATTACTACACTCAAGAAATTAGTAAGTCCCTAAACAGGTGTGTCAGAACCACTTTCTATGTTAAAATCTGGCAAACCAATTCCTTTCATAGAAACCGCTGCTGACCTGAACTGAGTAAGTCTCTAATAAGAAAGAAAAGCTGAAGTTGAGACTACAAATGATAATCAGACCTATCCTAAAATTTTGTGGCATGTAAATCCTTCCTAAAGGAATTTCCAAATTCATGCTCAAGGGGCACAGTAAGTCAGAAATGTCAAACCGCAAATGACAAGCACTTGTAGAAGTGCTTCTTCAGAGACTCTGTCAGTCGCTG
This sequence comes from Chlorocebus sabaeus, assembly GCF_047675955.1. Lineage (NCBI taxonomy): Eukaryota > Metazoa > Chordata > Mammalia > Primates > Cercopithecidae > Chlorocebus > Chlorocebus sabaeus. The sequence continues at coordinate 48,644,136 of NC_132923.1, read as the reverse complement.
TAAAGATAGGTTAGTTAACTTACCAGCATTATTAGGATGAAACTTAAAAATTGTGGGTGGTTATCCACATATTAAAAGGAACTGGACAATACCTTTATAAAGTAACTGATAGGATCCAATAGAAGAGCACTGGAAATCCAGGTTGTCTATCTTTCAATTAGGTGTTCTCCCAGTTTGGCAAAAGCAACAGCAGTTCTTTGTGCTGTCAGGGCAAAGAGAATAGACATTTGACAGTGCAATACTCGTGGGGAACATGTGGACTCCTGGTGGAAGCTGCTCAAGCCAACCTTCCTGAGTCTGTTCCCAGTGCATGCATGCAGAGATTCAAGCTGAAAATGCAGGGTCCTAGAAGATTCTATCCATTGTGTAGCAAGTATTTTCAGTCAAATCCTGAACTTCTTAAAGACTCCAATCCTGTTCTCCTGTCATGTCGGTGTAGAATGTATAACCCTTTACTCACTATTGTTATGTTACCTGAAAAACTATAGCAGGGTTAGACAGCACTGATGGAATAGAAGAAGAAACGTGTAGGTGTGTGCCTTCATCCTGGGGATACGTGTAACAACAACAATAATAATACTAGCTGCCATTTATTGAGCTCTCACTTTGTGCTGAGAACAATACTAACTACTTTATTTGCATCAACTTCTTTAATTTCTGCAACCCTATAAGAAAGGTACCACTAGTAACCTCATTTTGTGGTAAAGGAAACTGAAGTACAAAGAGGCAAAATGGAAGAAACCCTTGCCCTTGACACATAACTGTCAAATGTGATAGTAGGACTAGGTCTCAAACTCTGTCCATTACCAATCCTGTGCATTTAACTAGGGTACTACTCTGTCCTCCTTTATAATAGTAGAAATACCTGTTTGTTCTAGTCAACCATTTGCCCTGTATGTTTTTGTAGGCCTGTAGAGAGATACAACAATTTGCCCAAATTGCTGCATGACCTTATGACTTACGTGGCCCAGGCTTCAGCAACTGCACTTAAATTTAAACTCACTAGAACAGTGCCAGCCAATAGAATTGTCAGCAATTATGGCAGCATTCTAAAAATCTGCACTGTCCAATATGTTAGCCACTAGTCACACATGTGGCTATTGAGTGCTTGAAATATGGCGGGTATAATTGAGGAAGTTTTCATTTTAATTAATTTAAATTTAAATAACCACATATGGCTAGTAGCTACCATACTGCACAGCTCTCTAGAGGGAAAAACATGATGCTCATGGTACTGAAACTATTTCATTTATTCATTTAATCAATATTTTTTGAGAGCTTACTATATACCAGATTCAGTACCAGCCATTATACAGAAAGTAGTAGACAGAATAGACATTGATTTCTGACCAAAAGAGAGAATAAAATTAAAGAGCCAGAGACATTAGAGAAAACAAGGAGCGTGCATCATCACAGAAACCTAGAAAGGAGAAAGTTTCCAAAAAGGAACTGGGTCATGGCTCTGGTTCCTCAATTACACTAGCCATATGTTGAATGTTAAGATGACAATGAAGATGAAAACAGAAAAACACCATTTGGATCTGTCATCACCAAGACATTTTATTGTGTTATCAAGAGTAGTTTCAGTGGAGGGATTAGAAGTCAGATTAGAACAGGTTAAGGAGTAAATAGGCGGTTAAGGCAATGAAGATCACAGTGACCTGCATAGACAACACTCTTGAAAATTGTTGCTAAAAACGAGGGTAAAGAAATGAGGGTGATATCAGAAGGAGTATGCATGGTGCAGGCATCTAGAGTATACTGCATATATGTAAGCCAAGGAGAGTAATCTAGTGAAGAAGAAAAAAATGGACAAGGCAGCAAAGTAGAGGGAGCAGAGGGTGGGTAACTGGTATTCTTAAGAACTCAGGAAGATCCAGACACCAGTGAGAGGACTGGTCTTGGCTGAAAAGAAAGACATTTACCCAGGTAAAGGAAGAAGAAGAAGATGGATGCAGGTGAGGGTAGGTTTGCAGATTTGCTCACTTAACCCAACTGAGCCACACTTCCCTGGAGCTGCCCATAGCTAGGAATTTCGTTTAAAGAAATGTTGCTCTTATATCCGACACAATCGAAAGGCAATTAAATATTTTTTGCAGTCTCTAGAAAAATCCTCATAGGGAATTGCATTAAAACACACAATAAAAACCAAACTTGCCCAGACTTCTCCCTTTCTCCCTCCCGCATCTCTCTCTCCTGTCCCCATGTCTACCTTTTCCTGCCACTCCAAAATCCCAAGAAAATCTCTTACTAAAAAAAACACATGGAGTGGATGAAATGATGTCTAGCATTAGCTCTAAAATTTTATGGTTGTATAAATAAAACCTGATATTTAAAACTTCACCTTTTCATTTACAAGAGGCTAGACAAGCTTGGAGGAATTATGAAGGTTACCAGGGTTTGTTGTTTTTTATGTAGTTACTAACATGTCACATCATAATACATGTAAAAAATGAAGGTGGAAAATTCCAAAATTGCAAGGCAAGTAGAGTTGGGGAAAAGACTTTGGATAAGGCAAGAGGAGGAGGAAGAAGACTAGAGAAAAGTAGGAGAATCAGGGCCAGTACTGCCAAGCCCAGAGGAGAAATTAGAGATGTAGAATGAGGCATAACATCTGTTCTGTTCCAAGCAGAGTTTGTTTTCAAATTCACCTCCTCTTTATTCCTTGCCTCATCCAGGACCTATCTCCTTTTTATTTGAAATCACAAAAACAGCAAAGCTTTCTCATCAAATGGTGAGACCATTCTTATACCGTAACCCAAAGAAAATGGGTGCACATGGGCATATAGGATGATAACAACAGAACCATGGATTTCTAAATGTTTCTTAATTCAGGGAGAAGCAAAGGGAGGAAGTAGAATAACCTACCTCTTAAACTGTTTGTTTGAAAATAATACACAGAAAGAGAAAAACAATCCTCAACTAAGAATTGCCTTTCTTGCCATCTGCTTAATCTAAACATTAGCATATCACATATCTGAGTGAACTCAAATTGCACTGAAATTGGAGTGCTCTGTTCCACTTTTTTAGACCCTTGATGGGAGAGTCAAGTGAGAATTTTCTATGGGATTATATGGGTGTTACAGGCTCCCAACATATGCATTTAGGGCCACATTTTCAGTCCAGCCTTAACTCATCATACTAGGACCAGAGGCAAAATTGTGCCTGGCTTAATTAGCACAAGTACTAATCAAGTACTAATGAAATTTGCCCATAAGCATTTCCTCAGACTAAGGCACAAGTAGTGCACACAATTTCTGTATGTATCACTTAGCTTGTCAGCACAAAAGGCGGAAAGAAATGAACAATTCCTCCCTAAAATTTGCTTCAGGCTAACCACAGGCAAACATCATGTCTACCCAGAAGTAACACATTAGTTTCATCAGTGTAAACTTGGCAAATCCTAAATCTGCAAACTGCATCTCAATTTGCCACATTAGGTAACACATTCATAAAAATATAGGCCGGGCGCGGTGGCTCATGCCTGTAATCCCAGCACTTTGGGAGGGCAAGGAGGGTGGATCATGAGGTCAAGAGAATGAGACCATCCTGGCCAACACGGTGAAATCCCATTTCTAGTAAAAATACAAAAATTAGCTGGGTGTGGTGGTGCACACCTGTAGTCCCAGCTACTTGGGAGGCTGAGGCAGGTGAATTGCTTGAACCCAGGAGTTGGAGGTTGCAGTGAGCCAAGATCATGCCAGTGTACTCCAGTCTGGCAACAGAGTGAGACTCCGTCTCAAAAAATAAGCGCACGTGTGTGTGTGTGTATATACACACACACACACAGATATACACACACACACACATACACGCACACAGAATGTTTTGAATGAAGATGCTTCATTCTTAAAGATTAGCTATTTAAGGCCTAAATTTGGAAATGAGTATAATCTTCAATATACCTTAAAATATGTAAGACGTCTTTCAAACTGAAATGTCCGTTGTTAAGAGGGCACAATGATGCTGGACAACAGATCTATTTGTTTAAACTCAGAATAGTGACAGAAAAAAGAGACCCAATTTTCTCTCTTCCATCACCAATAAACCTTTAGTCGTCTTCTTGTTGTGTTTTAAGTACACTATTAAGACCTGTCCAAGCATAAGCATTCATTTACAACATAAATATTAAACTAAGGAAGATTATTTCAATCTATCAATTAAATCATACTAATCAGAGATGCAGCGAGCACATTGAAATAAGTATCTACATAATCAAGCTTTGCACATAGGAACCATTTTGCTCTGTTTACTTCACAGTACTTTCCACCAAATAAAATTCTGGGTCATCCCATTTTGGAGGCACAAGAAAAACAGTGATTAATCCTCAAGAGCAAGGTCACGTTAAAAATCAGGGAGAAAATCAAGAGAGGACTGCACGAGGACCAAATGCTGTCATCTCTTCTGCCCACAAAACTACACTCCTTCCTCAAAGGGCTGTTACATTTCTGGAGGGAAAGAATCTCACCTTTAAGAAGCTGAAACTTACCCACTTGAACAGGTGCAAGGACCGGATGACCAGTTGTTCCCTTTATGGACTATCGACAAACATCACTTAAAAAAATAATAATCATTGGCAAGTGCTAAAAACCATCCAATTCACACAATGTCCTCATAAAATGAAATTCAGGAGAGAGGAGAGAAAACAATCCAGAATCAGAGTAACCTTGGATGCAACCAAACTGTCACCTGTGGTCCCATGCAGCAAAAGCCTCCCACACAGCTTCGTGAGTTAAGGACAACAGATTAATTACAACATTGACTTCTGTTGCTGTTTCAGAATCATGTTGTCTGAGTATTATGTCTCATTTTTCTATTTGTAAACAGATCTAACTTATCTCTATAGAACAGTAGAAGAGGAAAAAAAAGGTTTTCTTGCCATTAGTGAGTTTTATTTTTCTTGATTATATAAAGGTTTGTGAACTATAAAGAGTACAAATTTAACATGCTGTAAAAGCAACAAGAAAAATTCACGCAGACCACAGACATGAACAAAATTCAAGCCCTGGCATTCTTCTCAGGAATCAAGGGCCCCATCTGCTGATGTTTAAATGTACTACAGTACCAAACGGACTTTAAAAAAAAAATTTTAAAAACTTACTGAACTAAAATACAATAAAGAGCCTGAAGCTGCAGAATCTTAGCAGCAGAAGGCACCTTTAGAAGTTAGAGAACCTGCCCCTGATCCAACAGTTCTCACCCTCTTCTGTACTGCTGCATAGCTATATGGAAGTAATTTGAAGCAGATAGTTTATTTTTAATTTTCTTAGCTCTCAGGAAAAAAGTGCCAAGCACTGCTTTCACTGGCCACCACCTCTCTACTGATAGACCTTTGGCTGAAGTGAGTTCTCTAGTCCCTGTTACTGATGACTCTTGTTTTGAAGTGACTGGATGGTTAGGGTCTTAATACTGGGTTTTGATGCTGCCCATTTTGATGATGATAAAGAGGAAGACATTCCCATTACTTCTCAGCCTGGCCTCCAACATGGGATAGTATTGGGGTTCTTTCTCTGAAGTTTGTTTGGTTTATGACCATTTTTGCAACTAAGCGAGTATATGAAGCATAAGAGAAAGACCCTAGATGAGTTAGATTAATGCAGTTTAGGGGTCTAGTCCATCTTTGTTAATACTCACTACTGTCCTGTCTAGTTCTCCTCTCTTCACATTAAAAATAAGGTGTCAGATTGCATGCCCTTTAAATGGATAAAGTTCCTTTCCTCCTAGCTCTATAATTCATTGTAGCATCCACATAGCACATTGCATACATAAGATACTCAGTAAAAAGCTGATGAACAGACACATTTTCAGTCAAAACTATTTGTTGGCAATTATCCTTTTTATTTAATCTAGCCATTCTGAGTTCCTTATACCCTTTTATATTTCGAATCTAATAATACTTGCAGTGAACATTTATGCTTGGAAAACCAGACCCTTTTAACCTTTATTTAGAAAACTACCCCCAATATCTCTGGGAGCAAGTATCTCTTCTCCACTATGAACAGTCCAGTGGGACCATCAGTCAATGTTCTCTGAGCTCTCCTAGCTGAACTGTGAGCACATGAACCAAATTTGGCCAGCTCTCTCCACTGTGACTTTGACTCTTGTGCACAGTAAAACAAGAATGGAAAAGCAATGAGGTTAGGTCATTCTGGCAGTATAATCTGAAATGCCTGTCAAATGGTTCCTATTACCTCAACCCCTAGACCCCAGTAGCTGACCTAGTTCCTGTCCTACTTCTGTGATGAATTCTCCAGCCTTTCCTTCAGGAAACTGAAGCATCAGGCGCAGCTACCCTCTAGGCCTCCCAAAACATTCATTTCCTGCTTAAGTAAATGTGATAGACATTAGCTGATTGTCTCTCCCACATACAAACCACCTCCCTCCCTTGCTTTCTTCCTAACAAGGCTCTAGACATCTAGTCATGCAATTGGTGTGGAATTGACTTCATGTCTGTCTCTAGGAGCAGATCTGGATTGGCTCAAGCTAATTATCATGTCCTCTTCCCGTGGCCACAGCAAATGGTTTTAAGTGGACATATAACTGAATTTGGACCCATCAAATATAGGGCATGTTTGCTGGGGATTCTAGGAAAGACGTTATTTCTATCATCAATGGGAATTATTTAAAAATAATCAGACATGGACATGAAGCCCTGGTTGTATCAGCATCTACCTCACTATCACAGGAGAAACCAGTCTTAGGATGAGCCCAACATTGTGAAAACTACAGGGGAAGGAAAGAAACCACATCCCTGGAGATACTGTAAATACCCTGAAGCCTGAACCTTTCAGTTACACGAAGCAGTAGATTTCCTTTGTTGTTTAAGGCATTTTGATAGAATTTTCTATTACTTATGAGTGAAATCATCCTAAATAATATCCAGGGTCTATTTCTGTTGATAAAAACCAAAGAACTTTAACAGATACACTATTCAATCGGGAATACGACATCCTGGGAAGAAGATGAACCACTACTGTTCTTATATGCTATACTTTTATTTAGGTATTCCAATATCATACTTGCTTTTATATTTACATTGTTGAATCTGTTCAATCTATAGTCCACTCTAACCCATATTTTTCTGTCATTCTTACCTAAAGCAAATCAATCATTTATTCTATTCTCTTGGTAGTTTGTCTTCTTTTTTTCCTTTGTTTACTAACATGAATATTTTCTCACTTACTTTATTTTCCTAAACACATCTTCAATTTATCAAAGTTCTTTACCAGATAGTAAGCAAATTTTGCTAAGTTATTTAACAAAGTTTGCCATACAGTAGGCATTTTTTTTTTTCAAAGAATGGATAACGTGTTTATGTTTATTCATCTTTTTCCAAACTACCCTTTCCTATTAGTTTAATGAATACCCTCCTATTATATCATCGGGGTCAATGGGAATAAATTTTACTGAAGGTGCAGCAAATTTTATGTTGGGATCGCACTGGGCTCCCAACATTAGACTGGAACTGACTGCTGGAACACCAGGTAGTGCAGTCATCTGTGATTGGATGACTGAAGCTAAATCTCTTTTGGGATGAACCTTTGGTTATCCCCTTTTGCACCTGCCCCCACCTATTCCATTTCTAACTGTGCTTTTTCTCAGTAATATAGAGAAAAGCTGGATAGACCACTTCATGGATTAAAATGCCATTTATTTCTCTTCCTCTTCATCTCGGTAATTGACTTCTTTCATACTTAATTCCCAGGTACTCCCAACATAACATCTCTCTATTTCAATTTCCTCCCATCACATTCCCCCAGAATTACTTTCCTTTATTTCTTTCCCGTCTCAAGTAACGATATTACCTCCACCAACTTTGTCAAACTAAAACCCAGACTTTTCTCTCCTCTTCACCTTGCATATCTTAATGAGTCACCAAGTAGAATCAATTTTACTCAAGAAATATTGCTTTAACATAATACTTTCTTTCTAATCCTATTGCACCTTCTAGTTGGGATCCTTTCATCTCTTACCTGAACTATCCTCCTACCTGTTGTCTCTGCCTCCAGTCTTGCCATGTTTATGTACATCTGCCATCTGCCACCAGGATGGGGCATCTCAATTATAAACATAACCTAGTCACTCCCCTGTATAAGGTAATGTTTGCATATTGCTTTCCCTATGCATTCTAACATAGATCCTGTCTTGCTCTATTCTTCCCTCCCTCCACTCTGTACTTAGCAATTCAAGTTTCAGAAATATTTATTAAACCATATATGATTCAGTCGATGAAACATATTTCTTTCTGTCCTTATTTCTTACTGTGGTGTTTTCTCTGCCTAACACAGTTCTCCATTTCTTCACTGGATCAAACTCTACTCAACCTCAAGGGTAATCTTCCCCAAGAGGTCTGCTCTGACTATCCCCAGACTCAACCAAGTGATCCAACTCTGTGTTCTTAAAGAGTTCTGTGCACCATCCCATCCTAGCACTTACAAGGTAAATTTGAACTAGACATATCAACACAGTACCTGTTCTATGCCTCCTTTGATAGCCTCTGATGAACAGACAGTACTTAGACCTGTTTTTACTATGTGATGTTGCCCTCCTTTCACAATTTACTGAGTTAGGGATGGGTATGGAGTGTCTAAGGGCACCCATGGTTGCTTTGAAAAAATATGGGCTGGGCCAATTCACTCATCTTTCTAAGTATTTTGAACCAAGAGATGCAGAGACAAAATTAGAATCAGGGGCAAATTTTAAAAGCCAATTATTAGAGAAAACTTATAATTCATCCCTCACAATAACAAGTTTTAATAGCAGAGAAACCCAAGTAAGCAGAAGGTAAGAGACACAGAAACAAAGAGAACATCCTGAAGACTCAGGAACCTCTGCTCTGAAACTACTGACAGCCCAGGGCCACCTGAATCAAGAACTAACTTGCATTTCCACTCTTCTTTAAGTCAAGAGGCTTATATTTCCCTGGATTGTTGTGTTTTATCTTCTTATAATAATCTCTATAAAAGTCTGTCTAGCACACAATGAAGTTTGAACTGAGTCTTATCTCCAGTATGTAAGAGGTTAATCAAAACAGAATTGAATTTTCCTCTTTTCTCATCGGTCTTTACCACTAGACAAAGAGCTTCCAATGGGTAAGGGACATAAGTATTCAGAAGATAGTAAATACTGAATAAAATGGATACCTAAACCCATGAATGAGAAACCGAATGGGAGGAGGGCCAAAGGGAACAGATGATGGAGATATACTATGGGTAAACTTATGTTAAGAGAATTTATGCAAAACAATAAGAGAACATATACTTGTCTCATCAATTACTGAAACATATTTCATTCTTAACTGATAATTATGCAAAGGAAAAATTTCTATACTACTCTCTATCTTATAAAAAATAAGACTGGAAATTTGATGCTAGGCATAATTCTGAATTACTCTTTTATAAATTAATATTACAAGGACTTAATGATCCCCTACTATGTGCTTAGCACATTGCTCCATGCAATGAAAGATACAAAACAAAAAGTGTGAAATTCTTAATCTCAAGAACCTTATCTTCACCATCTATTCCTTACAAAGCTTCGTTATTCCCCACTCTTTGATCTTCACCAAGTATTTTGAAACTAATTATCCTGCACCTTCCTCATAATAAAGGCTTCTTTAAAAATTGAGTATTTTTTAAAATGCCACAAGTTCTAGCTTCTTGCCCCAGTTAATCTAGTAAAGGCACAGTGAAATATTATCAACAGTAGGCTTCATTTTTTTGACTGCTTCAGCCACAATAAAGAGATTATGAAAATTCTAAATGCCTTGCAACTTAAAGCATATAAACTCTATTTTTCAAACTATATGAATAACTAGAAGAAGCAGCTAAGAGTAAAGGCAAGCAGGGAATTGTAGAATAAAACTTTCATAAAGTCTCTGAGATGTCTAGTGAGGAAGTCTCAGGGCTGACTGTTAGGATGATTTAAAACCTTAAACACCATTTTGTTGACACATAATTCTTTTATATATTTTCAGTATATAAATTGTGAGCTACTCTAAAGGAAACACAGTTTTTCACAGCAAAAACAAAGAAAAAAACCTCTAACTCTTATTACATTTTAAGCACTAGATAACTTTGTGAGCAGGTAACCGAGTTTATAAAATCATGTAAATCAGCAGCACTCTGTGAATCGGTGTGGCAGAAAGCATTTCATATGCTGACTTTCTATTGACACATATCTAATCATTTTCACATTTAATATTTTTTCTTGTGGTTGCTAATGTACCTAAAAATATATAGAAACATGAAAACCAACAGATTCCATGGCTACAAATTAGATAGTTACTAATGCACATAGGGCTTGTTTTTTGTGTTTCTGATTTTTTTCTTTGGGCCCAGAAAAGTTTTGAACAACAGCGAATGGGTTTTTGCTCCTTTGAAGGAAGCCTGTCTGACTCATGACACTATCTCTACTAAATGTAATATCAGGAAAGAGGTGGAATTTTTTTCTTTATTAAATTGGGAAAAGAATTCATGCTCAATATACATTTGCTGAATGTATATTGAATAAATAAATGAAACATGAAAGTAGTAGTCAGGGATCAATGGCAGAGTGTGGAGGAAACTGGGGCCAAAGAATTTTTTGCCAGATTTTCTGAAATTTCTTATGCTCAGGCTGCATCTAGGTTGGCTATCATCACAGTATTTTGTACCGTGAGAAAAGAACAATCAGTCTCTCCTAAGATTAGATAAGGTTTTGTTTTGAGAAATCAGATGACCATACGCACTTATTAATCCCTTCATTCATTTATTCAACAAATATTTGTCAAGCTCCTACTGTGTCCTGGGCACAGTTCTAGGTGTTGGGAATACAGCATTGAATAAGAAAAAAACTGCCACACTTGGGAAGCTTACATTCTCGTGGGTGAAACAGACAATAAACAAAGAAACAGGTAGCTCCCTAACTTAGACATAATGCGATGAATAAAAATGAAGCAGGGAAAGGGGGCAGAGTAATGTGAGCTATTATTTTAGGTAGAGTGGCCAGGGAGACCAATGGTCCGAATGAAGAGAGAGAAGAAGCCCTGTGAGCATCTGTGTGAACTGCAGAAAGGACTGCAGAAGGTCTGTACGGGAAGCATGTGAGATGTGCTCCAGTAACAGCAAGGGGCTGGCAAGAAGGAGGTGGTAACACACTCGGATTTTATGCTAAGTGTGTTGGGAAACCATTGCAATAGATACTCAGACACTACCTTTTTTAAGCTAGGCCTTACAAACTTGAGAATGAATAGTCTGGGATACTTATACCACAACAAAGGCTCATGAGATCAACCTCAGGTTCACAACAATTTTTCAATCAAGTCTCCAAATGCAATTCCAAACTCTGCACTTGAGGGAAGGTAGACATTGTTATTTAACTATAGCAATCAATCAAAGATGTAGCAACCCTAATGATGAACCTTAAAAACCGACTGACAGCTTCCCATCAATAATAGTTATTTTCAGGAGACAATTAAAGGTGAGCATCAGGAACAAACCATTGACCATCCCAGTTAACAGATGTCCACATGGGAACCAGGCTTTGCAAATGCCAGGTCAACACATATTTAGAGCCTAGGGTTGTCACAACTTCTAATTGGAATAATTTTTCAGACCTAGTTCAAAAGAGCATAAATCTGATGATAAATTTTTGAAAATTTATTTTTGAAAATAGCATTTTATTGTTGACAGTAGGCTATTGTTAGCAATAGGTTAACAGTTGTTTAAAAATATTCCCAAAGATCAGAGGCCTAGTACAATAAAATGTTACTTCTTGCCTTCATCACAGTCCAGGTTGGGAGCGAGTGCCTTGGCTTCATGCAGTCCTCCAGTGACCAGGGTCATTACATCTCATGATTCCCCTCCTCTAGGTCCTCAGAATCCTTTCCATTCAACCAGAGGTTGGGAAAGTGAAAATGTGTACAAGGTTTTCATTCTACTTTCACACCAGCATCAGGGCACCTCATCCCCTAGATTTTTTTTCCCAACTTCACTGGTCATTCCTGCTTGGTGTCCTTTGCTGGAGCCTCTTCTCTTGAGTCTCCTCTTGGTAACATAACATAATACCTCATGGCTTTAAATAACACCTTTATGTTGAAACCTCCAATCTTACATCTCTATTTGGATCTCCCTCTCCAAACTCCAGACTTGTATATATCTACCTGCCTGTTTAACACCTTTGCCCAGATTATAACAAACATTCAACACCAAATTCAAAACTGAGCTCAAGAGCTTCCTCCAGTATCTGTTCTACTTGCAGCCTTATGCATATCAGTTGATGACTACTTTCTTCCAGTTACTCAGGCAAAGTCTTTGCAGTCATCCTGGATTCCTTTCTTTCTTACCTTCCTGCTGCTCTAGCTTCAAAATACATCCAGAATTTTATGACTTCTTACCTCCTGTACTGCCACAACCTGGTCCTGGCCACCAGCAGTTCTTGTCTTATCATTAAAATAGTCTCCAACAGGTTTCCTATATTCTACTCTTGAACCTCTAGTCTTTTCTAACACAGCAGTCAGAGTGATCCCTTTGAAAGGATAAGTTAGATTATATCCCTCTCTTGCTCAAAACCCTGCAATGGTTTCTCATTTCCCATTTCACTCAGAGTAAAAGCCAGAGTCATTTCAATGCCTATATGGCTCAATGCTGTCTGGCCTTCCTCTAAGCAATCTGTCATGAGAGAGAGTCTCATTCTGCTTCAGACAGACTGAGTTTTGTTACCAGTTTTAGAACATACCAGGCACATTCTGGTCTCAGTGCCTTTACTCTGCTGAGAATGCTCTTTTCTTGATATCTACCTGATTCATCCCTTCACTTCCTTCAAGTCTTTCCTCAAATTATACTTCTCAGTAAAGGTAATCCTGCCCATGCTATTTCATGCTGAATCTTGCCTCCCGCCTACCTTAGCACAGTACCCCCTGAAGCACTGTACTTATCTATATTTTATTTTGTACACTGTACTTACCACTGTATAGCATGCTGTACAATTTCTTTTTATTATGTTTATTTTCTGTTTCCCTACCTAGGATTTAAGCTCCTCAAGTGCAGAGATTTATGCCTGTCTTGATCGAAGATGGGAAGACGGGAATCGAAGATGATTCCCACTTACCTAGATCAACACCTGGGCATATAGTATTAATAAATTTTCTTTTGGATGAAAGAAGAAATGAACATAATAGTAGGAGTTAGAAAAAAACTATTTAGAAAAATTCTTCTGATATTCTTGGTACCTGATCCTCTGCTCTTATCTGTAGTAGCTTTTGTTTCCTGGATGAGTCATATCCACGGACTTAGGATTTCTAGTTCCCATTAGATCCAACTCTTGGTAACTTTATGCTGTATCTGGAGCAGTACAGCATGAGTTGTTAGGGTGTGGGTCTGTAAGCCAAATATGCCTGAACTCCATTCCTGGATCTACCACTTTGGGCAAGTCCTTTCCACTTTTTAGCCCTTAGTTTCCTCAACAGTAAAATGGCAATGATGGTAGTAACTATCTCATAATATTTTGTGAGAAACAAATAATATTATAAGTGTTGTGACTAGACTGTCTTAACAGTGTTTGCATTTAATAACTGTTAGCAACTGTTAACTATTGCCTTTAAATGGATATCTTTAAATGTGCTGACCAGGTGGCCAACCCACAACGCTCCCCTTGACCAGGACAAGGTTAATACCTGATCACATAGCCTCCACCTCTCTCAAGTTGTCACACATGGACTTGGTCCTGACATATTCAAGAAAACAGCTTGTATTTATAAGAAGAATCCACATTTATAAATAATCTAATTTATATTCCATTGAACTATATAAAATTACTGTACTTTTTAGCAAAAAATAGATGTCAAATGTTAGTAATTTCATATGGTTTGACCTAAAGTTTCAGTTTGATTAGAGCACAATTTTTCAATGTGTCAAGCAAGTGTTAGTTGAGCTTAGTTCTAGTCGTGCAGTTGCAATTTGAGATAGAAATAATATTGAAGTTACAGAGCTACATCCTAAGACCTCAGAAAACATGGAATATTTGTCTCCCTTGTTTTTCACTCCTTTCTGGGGCTTGAATCCTGCCCTGCTCTGAAGAAGTTTGTCTGTCTCTTTTTACCTTTTCTAGCTCCCCTCAACCCCTCCATAAGTACTCAGCCTTCCCCATTATATGTCAGGGTTCTCCAGAGAAACAGATTGACAAGTAGGCAGGTAGGTGATAGATAGATGGTAGATAGATAGATAGATAAATAGATAGATAGATAGATAGATAGAGAGAGAGAGAGATAGATAGATAGACAGACAGACAGAGAAAGAGACAGACAGAAAGACAAAGAAAGAAAAAGAAAGAAAGAAAGAAAGAAAGAAAGAAAGAAAGAAAGAAAAAAAGAAAGAAAGAGAAAGAAAGAAAGAAAGAAAGAAAGAAAGAAAGAAAGAAAGAAAGAAAGAAAGAAAGAGAAAGAAAATATATAGAAGATAGATGATAGGTAGATGATAAAAGATAGATAGATAGATAGATAGATAGATAGATAGATAGATAGATAGATTAGTGGGGCTCAGGCAAGCTGGCACTGCTTCTCCTGGGAAGGGAATGAGTAGACAGGTGTGCATCAAGATGTCTCTGATTGGCCTTACTTTTTTGTACCATACCTGCTACCTGGCTTCCCACCTCACTAAAACGTATGTCCTGCATGTCTTGAAATTTATCTACCCCACATTATTTCAAGGGTTGCAGACATTTATTAGTGGACTCTATCTATCTATCTATCTATCTATCTATCTATCTATCCATCCATCCATCCATCTCTATATTTATATCTATATCTATATCCATATCATATTGGTTCTTTATTGGTTCTATATATCTATATTTTTATCTAGCTAGCTAGCTACAGAGAGAGATGGATATTTTAAGGAATTGGCTCACTCAGTGAGCTGATAAGCCTGAAATCCATAGGGAAAGACAGCAGGCTAGAAATTCAGGTAAGAGTTGATATTGCAGTTTAAAATCAAATTCCACAGGGCAGGGCGAGTAGGCTGGAAATGCAGTAGGATTTCTGTACTTTAGTCTTTACTGTAGATTGTAATGGTTGAATTTTGTCACCTAAAAGTTCATATGCTGAAGTCTTAACCCCCAGTGCCTCAGAATGTGGCCTTGTTTGGAAATGGATTTGGTGCAGATGTAATTAGTTAAGACAAGATACTACTGGAATTGGGTGGGACCTTACCCCAATGTCTAGTACCTTTATAAAAAGAACACCATGTAAAAAGATAGGTATGCATACAGGGAGAACGCAATGTGAAAAATCGGAATTACACTGCCACAAACCAAGGAATTACCAGAAACTAGAAGAGAAATCTCAAACAGATCTTTCTCTAACACCTCCAAAGAAAGCATGGCTGACATCTGGATCTTGGACTTCTAGCTTCCAGAATGTTAAAAAATAAACTTCCATTGCTTAAGCCACACAACCAGTAGTATTCTGTCATGGTAGTCCTAGCAAACTAATACACCCACTGACCCAAAACTATGTTGGGTTCCTCCTTGTCCTTCTCTTTTAGTTTTTAATGAGTCACTATATCCAGTCCAATCTAACGTTAAAAACATCTCTCTAGTTTCTTCTCTCCCTTTATTTCAGGCCTGTATCATCTCTCACCTTATATAATAGTCTCCTAAGTGGGTCTTCCTGGTTCAGCTTCTTCTTTTCCCCAGTCCCCTTTCCCTACTGTTTCCATAGATCTCTACTTACAACAGAAATCTAATTGTATCCCTATGTGGCTGGAAACCTCCACTGACTCTACCTCATGAGATGCTAATGCTGGATTCCTGATCATGGCACCTCAAAGTCTTCATAATCTGGACCCAAACTTGCTTTCAAGCTTTATCTCTCTACTTTGTTTCTTTACACTGTACATTTTAACCACACAAAGCTCCTTTTTTTAATAGACTAGGACCTTACATGTCACCAACTGTACTGACTGACCCCGTCACTCTGCTGTAACCCAGATTCCCTGTTCTTTGATTTAATGCCTTTTCCAAATGGCTGCACCACCATTGTCCAATACCATGCTTCTCTTCCCATCCCAAGTTTAAATCAGCATGGTTATCAGGGATAGAGAAGTTCAGCCTTAGTTCACAACTCCAAAAATAATGTACAAGGAGTGAGAAAAGGTATAGAATCCAGAGAAGAATAGAAGGAAACAAGTGAGTGGGAGACAATGGAATAGAAGAGTTTAGAGTTGATCTCTGGCATAGAAACAGCTTCACAGCTTCTTGAATTAACTGTTTTTCTGTTAGTTTGGAATTCCTTGGAGATGTGTCTCAATATCTCTTCGTATAGCCTTGCGCACAGGAATCTTAGAAAGGCTGCAGTTGCACATTGTGTACAAGGCTCAACTCCAATATCCAAAATACACTGGCTTGTTCAAGCACAATAAATAACAAAGGAAGACAATACTACATGGAATAAAAGTTGTTGCAATGCAGTTGATAGATGTGCTAAGACTACACACTTGCTAAATTTTACTTACCAGATGCTTAGGAAAGAGAAAATTCTAATTCCAACTGGTCAGTGGTCAGAAGGTAATATTCAAAACATCCTACCACATGGATAAACAAGAAAATAATTAGAAATCAAAATGTTAGAGAATTCTGCAGTGAGCATGAATGTAATCCACAGGATAAACAACACTTGGATGACATTTGACTGAATAAATTAAAACCCAAAGTAATTTGAATAAAAATTCAAGACATGTATCAGAGAAGTTCAGGACAGGAGACAAAAAATGAAATCTTCCTCTTGCCATTCGAGCTCTGTTGGACTTTATAGGTAAGCCTGGAAAGAGAGGTCAAAGGACTTCTATTTTTCTTTTTTTTGTATTATCCTACAGTACTGTGGGATAAACTTCAGTGTAGCAATGCCATAGCTTGACTCAAGAAATCCATTAAGCTAAAATGTGTACATTCAAGATAATGTGTGGGTGAAATTACCATACTCATAGCAAATAAAAAGTCAATCCAAACCATCCACCTTGTCTCATGTTTCCTTGAAACAAGATTAATAATAACAAATTAAAGACATTCCACTGGCTTTTCATTACTCTCTGTAAAACAGCATCAATAACCAGCTAGCCAGTTATGGCGCTGGACATCTGACTGTCACATGCACTAATGTGTGCGCAAACACACACACACACACAAAGTGATGGTTTTCTCTAGATAATAAGGGCTTTAATTTCACAAGGTTTACAGAATCGACTCTATTGTTGATCTTATTACCCTGCAGCAAATATTTTCTGCAACAGAATTAGTTGTACGAAATTTGCGCAGTTTGAGTTTTTGTACTTTAGGTTTACTGAAAATATCAGTCATTGGCAAATCTGATTCTCCACATTGAAAATATTTACCGCCACTTGCACACATAAAAAAGTAGATTTCTGCTTCCAGGAGACTTAAAAACTACCTAAACTTATGGTTATATCACAAGTCTCAGGAGTTCAGCTTGCCCCAAATCTCCTCATTCATGTTATTGCTGCACTTGGTATTTAGAGGGGGAAAAAAAAAGCCCACAGATACTCAGAATTCTGATTGGAGAGAACACAGGATAAAAGGTTTGTCCTGGTGACCAGTAAAGATGCAGCAACTTAATGATTATACAGAGTGAGCAAGGCCACTGCCTAATATGTCAAATCCATCAAGAAAAATAATTACATCCATATCAATTATTGGTCTATTAGAAATAAAGACCTGGTGGAAGGACACTATCCAAAGGTGATTGTCTAATGCTTTCAAAATAAATGTCTTATCTCTGCCTTGGCATTTTCTGTACCATCAAAAGGCCATTATCCCATGACAGTTCCATTCCACCGACATTAACATTAGATACCAATTCTTTCTAAAGGCTCTTTACAACGCTTTGTCTCATTTGGTGGGTTTGCCAAATGTTCTTGACATTTCATTAATAAATTGACCCACACAAATCCCTTAGGAATCTAGGGGAAATTAAGTTTCATTCTTTTTTCTTCTTCTACTCTAATTAATACTATTAAGAATCAAAAGATGTTATCAATAGATCAAGTCTAGTAAATTAGGAAGCACAGTTTAAATGAAATAACATTAAACAGAAAAGCTATGTTAATAAATATAGCTATATGCCATTTGTAGTTATACTTGGGGTTATATATCGATTGTTACACACACACACACACACACACAAATCCTCGAAGACAAGTGTTATTTGCCCAGGTTAAGTGCTGAAGTCAGAATCTAGGTCTGTTTGACTTTAAAGTCTGGGCTTATAAACATTATGCTTTATAGCCTTTTAGGTGGTATATCTGAGGACTGTCTCCAGGACTGACTTCAGGCAGATCACATGGGCACTCCATGCCCCAGTTTTCCTACGAATGAAAGTGAAAATAGATTGATCTATCTCATAGTACCTCCTTAGATTATCTTAACCTTTTAGGTGATTTGAAGGCTAAACCATATTTTTAGTGACAAAAAATAAAATTATGTCTTTATATAAGAGAGTCATATTAATAAATTTTACTAGATCACGTTAATTTCTAGTTTCTGTCTTTTCAATTGCTCCAGGTGAATGTTAACTAGTAACTTATAAAACTACAATACAGATCCCCATCCTCTGTAAAGAAGCCTAGACAATCCAGTTCTAATAAAATACTAGAGTTATTCACGGTAATGACATTGCAAGCCTTGATTCTCAAGTTCATTAAATGTTCTACATGTTCATAACTTGATCTTTCACTTGATTTTACTTTTTTAATAGGAAAATGCATCTTAATTCCCTTGGATTTATACATCTGGAATAGCTAACTCATTGTCTATGATAACCTTCGAACTGTTCAGATAAAAGAAAGTTATAACAAAGTAATTAGAAACCCCAGAGAGGCTCCACATATGAATTTTTGTCAGTAGCCCCAAACCAAGAAGAAAATCAGCTGCTGGTACATCTCTGCCCAGATCCAGGCCTGACTTTCCACAAGTGTAATCAAAGATCAGAGGGTAAGGAAAGATTAGCAGAGAATTGGCCTGAATGGAGAAAAACTTTTCCTTGAGCCTTTACAGAGCCATACAAATCAGTTTTCCCTATTGACAGATAATAATGACAGACTAAGGAACATAAGAATCAACAGCATTTATGAGTTAAAAGGAACTGTGAGACCCTATCCATTCCATCCTACTGCCTTCTAGCAAGTGAGTGTCAAAACAATTCAAGACAAGTGAGGAAATCTGACCTTTTAAAAAATGGAACATTTATACAGGGATGTTGTCCAGTAATAGGGAAAGGAAAGGAACAGAGAAAACTTTACTGAGATGTTCAAAGGCAGACTAAGGGTCCCTTCTGTCTCCCCTGCTCCTCTCTGGGCAACAGCCTGAAACATCAAAATGGTCCTTCCCGGGGTGAAGTAGATGACCCTACTGTCAACCTCTCCATTTCCCAATGTGCTCCATCATTGCCTCACACCATGGTAACTACATCCTCACAGCACGTTCAGTTTAGATATTTCTGCAATGTCATTTAAATATAGTATCAGCGTTGTTCTTTTTCTTCTTAAAATTTATAATTTGAAAATATTGAGTCCATTGCTCAGTATAATTTTATTAAATTTTTGGAATCAAGAATCTTTTATGAATATATTTAAAATACGCTTTCTATTACGATATCAACAAAAAAGTATGCTTTGATTCTAAGGAATTGATTTATGGATAGCTGTAGTAATTCACTTGTGGCATAGTTTGAGGAATCCTGCACAATTCAATACTTAGAGTGTTTGAATATAACAGGATGATAGAGCAGTGGAGGCAAGAATCATTTTTAAAATAAGATCGAGGAGAGGCGAGGCTAATTCTCGTAGTGTGAAGAGTTAATCAGTTAAAAATGGAAGATAAGAGCCTTAGATTGAATAATAGATTCTCCTATGGATGGAGAGAAAAAGAAAGTGAAAAGAAAGAGGAAGTTGGTGGTTGGATGAAGA
Source organism: Chlorocebus sabaeus (assembly GCF_047675955.1). Lineage (NCBI taxonomy): Eukaryota > Metazoa > Chordata > Mammalia > Primates > Cercopithecidae > Chlorocebus > Chlorocebus sabaeus. The sequence continues at coordinate 48,624,181 of NC_132923.1, read as the reverse complement.
AGAAACTATTTATTTGACTACATTTATATTCCAAGACTTGTGTTTCAAGCCACTTCTTCGAGTAAAGTTTTGTACAAATTATTTTTGGCATATTCCCATAAAACTTAGGTGAAAGAAAACTAAACTGTCAAATTGCAATAAAGCTCTGGTTTGACAATTTAAGACAAAGATATCCAGAGTGAAGGTTGCTTTTCAATCCTTTAATCATCTGTTGTGTCCTGACATTCTAGGGGTCTCAGAAGAGTGCATGACAAATAATGTTCCATATGTGCAGCTAAAACTATTCGCAACAAGGGTAAGTGACAACTGAAGCACCCTGGCTCTAAGTGATTAATATCAACATACTAGAGCCATCCTTTCAATGACCTACGTGATGGATAAAGTCACACACAAAAATAAAACCCACAGCTGGTTTCATCGTGTGACCTAAAGAGGCCGCGTTGATCTCCACCCTCCTGGGGGGGAAATGCTCACAGTTCACTCACTGTACAACTTTATCTGGAAGTCTGCGCTCACAGTTGTTGATTATCTGCCCATGAATTATCCAAACCAGAGTCCGGCACATCCCCACTCTCTCTCTCCCTCTCCTGTCCAGGGCACAATTAGTGATCTCATCATACTAACTACTTTTTTTTTTTTATTTGGAGAGAAAAATGAACTTGCTAAAGCAGCTTGTAGTATAGCCTAAAATCACACATAAGTGAATTTCTGTGTTTCTGGATTTTCTGTGCCCTTCCAAATGCAGAGATATTGGGAAAAAGATGCTACACAGGCCCCTTTCAGCAGAGTTTTACTGTGCTTGGTTTCTCATAAAACACACACATACTGAAATATACATCACCTTTTTTTTTTTTTTTTTTTTTTTTTTTGAGATGGAGTCTTGCTCTGTCATCCAGGCTACAGTGAAGTGGCACGATCTCAGCTCACTGCAACCTCCGCCTCCTGGGTTCAAGCGATTCTCCTGCCTCAGCCTCCCCAGCAGCTGGGACTACAGGCATGCACCACCACGCCCAGATAATTTTTGTATTTTTAGTAGAGACAGGGTTTCACCATATTGGCCAGGCTGGTCTTGAACTACTGACCTTGTGATCCACCCACCTCGGCCTCACAAGGTGCTGGGATTACAAGTGTGAGCCACTGTGTCCAGCCTATATATCACTTTTATCAAACCTTCTCCCATATATACTGTAGACAGCTGAGTAGCTGAGCAGCATAACACACTGCATGAGCTCTGAGAACATTTTAATATAAACAGGAAAGAAAGTTGGAAATTTTTCATCCATGTACATGAAAATAAGTGGATTTTGGTATTTGTGCATAGATTCATATTCTCATGATCAGAGTAAATTATAAATGTTTTTGTGGTTAAAAACACTAATACTTTGCTTTGCTAGATATCTGTAAGCACTCTATGTATACAGTATGCTTGCTGTATTGAGTTTTGTTTTAAATATTGGACATGAAAGGGTAGATTCTCCCCTAGATCCATATTGGGAATCTGTGTATGTGTGCGCGTGCGTGCACATGCGGAATTTCTACAATGACATATATATTTTTTTTTTCAAATTTAAATGCATCATCAGTCAGTATAAGAAATTATTCCAAACAAGTTAAAATATATTCAAGTCCTTACGGGAAAATGTTTTAAAAGAAAGTTGTGCTTTATTTAATGAAAGCAATGTTTTGCTACAAAGGGAATCATTTTTATGCTTCAACAACCAAATATTTTCTGTTCTACGCATTTGTGACATGAATGTACAATTTGGGGCAGTTATTCAGAGTCAAGTCCCTAATATTCGGCATTGTTCCTGCGCCTATCATACCGCACCCTTTCTTAATCATACTGTATGTAGTTGCTCATATAAATTCTGTAACTGAAAAAGGGAAGGAAGAAATGTAACAGAAAATTTCTTGCCAGATGGAGAAAATTGAAACATTACCCTTGTTTCTTTGCCAGCACAGATCCATTTTGACAAGCTGGAAATGATTTATAGGGAAAAAAATGTATTTACACTGGCAGAGATGTTATTAATTGCCATACAATGTTCACATTTTTGCATTGTTTTGTATATGATTACTTACTAGATTTAAATATACAGTCCAAATATGTGGCTTTTTTTGCATGCTGATTATTATATGACAGACAAACTTACAATACATGATGCATGCTATAAATTTCATTTAAACCTTCACAGACAACACTGCAGGAAAGACATGTAGCAGAAAGCTACAAAGAGTGTTCAAAGGAAATGCACCATTACTATATGTGTGTTCATATACACAGACGCACACACATGATGCAGATGGTTTTGAAGGACTATATACAGTATATGGGAGTTGATGAATAATAAAAAAACTCTTGATGGATAAAGATTCTACTTTTATTACTTTTCAGAGTAACTGTTGCTATACGTAACTACTAACAAAGGTCCCAAAATGTGTGAAAATGAAAATATTAAAGCAACATATAATTTCCAAGTTGACAATTTTGCATCATAAAAGACTTCCAGATGTACTAACTTATACAGCAGAAGTTTAGAAGGCTATATTTTTAGGTACGTTATTTTAAGCAGTTTAAAAATAATAATATATTTGGAGGGAAATTTCCCTCTCATATACACATGTGGTTATAGGAAAAAGAAAAATTGGGCTATTTAGTGAGAATAAAAGTGATTGCAGTGATGACAAGTCGATTAATTTCAGAAATTGGCCATTAATTGCCTACCTGTTTATTGCTCTTACAATATTGTCACTTTTTTACACTAATACAGATGAATATATTTATTACTACTTGCAATTTCAGATTTTAATCTTATATGAGAAAGATGTTCTTCTATAACAGCTATTTTGTCCAGGAAGCATTTATAATGTATCTATGTCCATTGGGCACATTTAAAAATACCCTTATTTCTAGTTGTAGAAATTTATTTTGAAGATCTTAATTTCAAGCAGTCATATCAGCATTCCTGTAAGTGTTTGTATACAGCTGTCCCTTAGGTTTAATGTTTTAGTAGCACAGTCTCTCTGCAATTAGTTTTATGCTCCTTAAATGTAAATCAGATGTAAGTCTCTAAAACACTCCCTCTCTATAGTGTTTTGCAGAGTGTTCCCATTGTATTAGGTTACTCTAGGAGGCAAATAACTCTAAATATGAAACAAAACCATGTGATGTGCCAAAACTACAATTTAGTTGTTTATGATTTATCCAATTCCATTTTTGCTTGGGAAAATGGATTCAATATGTCTATTTGAAATTAGTGCATAAATAAGAGCTTATTGTGAATGATTAATGAGTGTAGTCCTGCTTACATAAGATTAATTCCCCTCAAGGTCAACCTAGCCTACTGTGAATTTGGGCATTTGCCCAGGGACCCCTTGTGGGTGGTCTTCATTTTTCCAAGATGGGACACCCAATAGGAAAGCAGGGACATCCAGCTGCCAAATGTCACATTCAAACTAGTTCTTCCACTTTATCTTTCCTAGAAACTTCCAGAAGTTTCAACCCCAAAGGGTCTTCATAGGATTTATTTGCTGCATACTCCTGCATATGTAATCATCAGCTTAAAAAACTTTGATTGAGCATCTACTTTATATCCGGCACTCTGCTAAGCATCACTGGGTGGCAGAAATTAGAATAAAAATCACTGTTGCTGTTGTTTTAATGAGTTAATAAATACAAAGCATTTAGAGCACTGTCTGGCATACAGTAAGTACTCATTAATATGTACTACTACTTTCATCCAGAATGCATTTGCTTTATGGTAAGATCCTTTTAACCAAGAGGAATTGGAGAAGTGATAACAGTTCTAAGTAAAGTATAAAATTATAGTGTATATTTGGAGGTTTTTAACTCAACTATGAAGTCCCTGACACCAGGAATGATATATATTCTTCTCTATAGCCCCAGATACTAGCAGAGTGCTGGTATTTAGTAGGTACTCAATAATTACTTCTTGAACTAAACTGAATTCATTAAACTTCTGAAAAACTTTTGAATTTGAGTGTTATTACTCAAATGTCCTTCTAATTCCTGAACCAGAGTCTTCAATCCTGACCATTTAGGGTTGATAGAACAAACATATAATTCCATGGAAGAGGAGCTTTTTTCCATCTTAAGATGGCTCCAGGGGCAACAGCAAGAGTGGGGGAACTTACACAGGTTGGAGATGGGGCAAGGACACAGGCATGGCTATGTGAGGAGTGGTGCCAAGACAGAAAACAGCAACAGTAACTGAGGAATAGGAAATCTCCACATCTGGGACTGTGAAAAGAAACTGACCTACATGTTCCAGTAACATGTTGGGAAGACCAGAAGTGGACATTTGTCAATTGTGTGTTAGCCCACCCAGCATGCAAACACCTTCACTGTTTAAGAGTAATTCCAAAAGAGGTGGGAATCAGGGGCAAAGAGAGAAACAACATTCCTTTCCTCTCTTCCCAGGCACTGAGTTGTAGGCATAATATTGGGGCTTGCTATGCAGATGGAAGGGCCAAGGGCTGCTATTGGCAGTGGTTGTGGGTGAAGAGCCCAGAGACCAGGGGCAAGTGGCCACTGGCAGCAGCTTTAGTAGTAGCTTCCCAAGTTGACTATTTCTGTGGTATTTTTCTGTAAAATTTGCTGCCAAATATGCTTTGGCTTCTGCCTATTTTGTGAGCCTGGTTCTCAAGACTTCCTGGCTAAAGAAATCTCTTATATTTCCCCCATACATTGCTTTTTTGCTTCAGTTAAACGTCAATTTCTCCTGTTTACAACCAAGAACCCTGATTTGTACAAGGTCAAGGCCAAATGAAATACATAGTTGTCACTCAAACTCTTGACTGCCCATGTCTGGGATCCTGTGATACTTCCTGACTATGCAACCTTAGGCATGCTACATGTTCCCAGGTGTATCAGTTCATTCTCACACTGCTATAAAGAAATGCCTGAAACTGGACAATTTATAAAGAAACGAGGTTTAATTGGCTCATGGTTCCTTGGGCTATACAGAAAGCATGGCTGGGGATGCCTCAGAAAACTTGCAGTCACAGCCGAAGGGGAAGGCGGCAGGTCTTACATAGCTAAGCAGGGGGAAGAGAGTGAAGAGGGAGATGATACACACTTTTAAACAACCAGATCTCATGAGAATTCACTCACAATCACGAGAACAGCCAATCACCTCACACCATGCCCCTTTTCCAGCACTGGAGATTACAATTTGACATGACATTTGGATGGTGTATTAGTCTGTTTTCATGCTGCTATGAAAAAAACACCTGAGACTGGGTAATTTGTAAAGGAAAGAGGTTTAATTGACTCAGAGTTCTGCATGGCTGAGAAGGCCTCAGGAAACTTACAATCATAGAGTAAGGTACCTCTTCACAGGGCAGCAGGAGAGATAGTGAGAGCAAGCAGGGAAAATACCAGATGCTTATAAAACCATCAGATCTTGTGAGAACTCACTCACTATCACAAGGACAGCATTGGGGAAAGAGCCCCCATGATCCAATCATTTCCCACCAGGTCCCTCCCATGATGGTGGGGATTATGGGAACTACAATTCAAGATAAGATTTGGGTGGGGACACAGCCAAACCATGTCAGGTAAGGGCACAAATGAATAGTGATGGCAACTATCTCAGAGCTTTGAAACAAGATTAAATTAGATAATAAACATGAAGTACTTAAAAGAGTTCACAGTACATAGTCCTCAACATAGTTTGCCTATTATCATTGGCTATAAGTGAAGCAAAGCTAACAAATGAGTCTCTGAGCCCTTGTGGCAATAATGTTATCCTGCTTATGTTGCACATCTCACTACTACATCTCCACACCGATGGAAATCATTTGATCATATTTAAGCAGTTTCTCTGATGCATCACACATAAAGAATACAATTTTAAGGAATGGTTTTTATAAACACATGCGTCATTTTCTCCCGTGTTTGATTTTACACATTGTCAAAGAAATAGAAATAAAAGTTGACTTTTGTTTTTGTCTTTTCATGCTCTTACAACTTATAATTAGACTACAGATTTAGATGAGAGAAAAAAACTAGTCCTATATTTCTATGTCTCTTCACAAAGTTCAGCACATAATGGGTGCTAAGTATCTGCACATTAATTGATAGCCAGCATTTAATTTGATTACTAGAGCCATCTGGGCCACTACATGGTATAGTTCGCAACCAACCATCTGGAACCTAGTCCCCATTAGTTAGGACCAGTGACACAAACCACAAAGCCATCCAGATATATGAAAGTATGGCTTGTAATGCCTGCCTAACTAAAGAGAGGGGATCCAATTCAGTCTTCTTCTCTAAGTCCCTTGCACTACCTTACACGGTTAAATAAACTGGCTTTCTGGAACAGAGCAGGCTACATATCCTAACAGTTTTCCTAAGGAGTTTCCAGGCCAGTGCTCCACGTATCCAGGTTGTGGGCAGCTGTTAAGATTTGCTCTTCTGAGCCCCTCAAGAAACATTGGAATGATGAGCTTCAGTATCATTTTTTCTCCTTGGGGAGAATACTGTCACTGATTCCTCTCAGCATACACTTTATTATTGTCTATGTTCCCAAAGGCACTTGAGAATATGTGATTAAAGGAATTCCCTACTGTCATAAATACAATAAATCTAACTGGCTTTATTATCTAGCAAGGTTTTTTTTCTCTTTCAATCTAATGCTTCCTGGCTAAAGCTGAAGTCACTTACCAAATCAAATATCTCTAACTCAACCTTACTTTTTTGATGCTGAATTGAAGGTGTGTAGGTCAAGTGTCAAGTTGCCAGTATACTGGCTGTCTCCAGATCTGGTTTTTAAAAAAAAAGACTTGTATCTTTTGGATATTTTAGGATAGATGATAGATAATAAAAAACTATAAATTTTTCCCATACATGTGTGCACCCCCCTTCCCTTTGCAGCATACTTTGCTTGCAGGGTTCTCTGCTGCTCCTACCATTAAGAGGTCAAGTTCCTTTCCCTAACCTTTGAATCAAGGTTGAGCTTATAACTTATCCTGACCAATAGATTGAGGCAGGATAATAGTGTGCCGGCTCCAAACCAAGGCCTCCAGAAGCTGTGAAGCTTCTGCTTTCACTCTCTTGAGGTGATGCTGCCACCTTGTAAAGAGCCTAGGCTAACGTTTTTAAGGATAAGAGGCCACATGGAGTGAAAATGAGCTATTTCAGCTGAGAATTATTTCACCAAACACTTGACAGTGAGAACCAATTGCTAGACACGTGAGTGAGGCCATAGGAAGCCATCCAGCCGCAAATGAGTTGCCATGTCTGACTACAACCTCATGAATGACTCCACATGAGACCTGCAGACGAACCACAGAGCTGAACCTAGTCAAAACTACATACCCATAGATTCATGAATAAATAAAAGTATTGTTGTTTTAAGCCGTTAATTTTTGGGGTGGTTTGTTATGTAGCAATAGATAAGTGAGTCTGTGAGTGTTCAATACAGGTTTATTCAATGAATAAATAAGTGACTTCATTAGGTAAGAAAAGAATGGGGAATCTCATGATATGATTGCAATCCCTTATCCTTGTGGCCAGTTCAGCACATTAGCAGAACAGGTCAGCACCTATTTGGTGTGGCAACTTTGTCTGTACTTCATTATGGTAATGATCACACAGACCTCAAGAGACTAATTTCCTACACGCCCAGAAATTCTAGCAGAGTCTTAAATACAGTCATTAGATTTGCCTTCTAGTCCAAAATCTGTCACTTTTCAAGATAGATGGCTTTTGGAACATTCATGACCCCTCTGAATAAAGTAAACAAACCTCCCAGTTTGCCTAGGACAATTCCAGTTTAACGCCCCTTTCACTCTCAACATACCTGGTTCGGACCAGAAATTATATGGTCACTTTATCTCTGAGTCTCAGCTTCTTACAAATCAGAAACAATGTTAAGCAGAAATGTAGTAGGATTGTTTTCAGAAGTAAACAAAATAACACCTGTGTAGGTAATAAAGCACTATATAAAAATAGTAAGGAACTACCTATTAATAGTACTGATAAATATTTTTGAAAAAATGATGGCTTAGAAGAGAAATTAAAACGAATTACCTCCCAAATGGTTTCTTCCCACCTGCTATGATTGTAACAGTAACTATAACCATACATTGAATGCCTACTAGGTTCCAGACACTGAAGGAAGCACGTTATGTGTTACGTAAGTGCCCCACCACTTGAGCCACTGGTGAATATAAACCAACCATATTCCTAGCAACCAGTTCAGTTTCTCTCCTAACTTGTTTCTGGCTTCTGTGCAAAAAGAAAAAAGAAGTCACATCATTTGGCTAGATATTTATTTCAAAACCACCAAAGATGATGTAGTGGTTAAGAAATTCCCCAAATACATTTTGACAGAAAACAAATATACCTAGACTTCACATAATCATGGGAGAACATTTTTATCACTCATCTTGATAAATACTCTTATATGTACATCACCTCATTCATCTACAAATTCTTATTATTATCCCTATTTTGTAAATAAGGACTCTTGTGGCCTACAAAAGTTAGACAACGTACTCAAAGTCACTCATCTAGTAAGCAATGAATTCAAACCAAGATCTATCTAATTCCAGAGTTCCGCTCTTAAATTCTCAAGTCCAACATTAGATTACCTTTTGTCGTAGATGACAAATGTAGGGCCACTGCAAAAAAAAAAAAAAAAAAAAAAAATTTTTTCACTTATTTTAATCCTACTAGGGATAAGCAGATTGGGTTAAACGCTAGCACATTAGAGCCCTGAGGTTTTCAGATGTAAATCAGTAAATTTAATTGGAATGTTGGATGAGGGGTAAGGAAATCAATAGGCAAAGCATTCAGATGGAGAGAAAGAAGTGGGACAAAAGAAAGGGGGTACGCAAAGGGGAAACCAAGGCAGGAAACAGTGGGGTAGGAAATCCTATGGCTGTTGGGTCAAAGAAAGTCAGCCCTGGGCAATGAGACTTCTCGAGTAGCTACCAGTTTGGAACAAGGTCTAAAAATGGGAGGAATGAGATCCTCAAAAATTAATTTTTTTGCTCTGTTGACAGGGACTAGCACAACCTTCATTTTTATAAAAAGAAGCTCTGTTTTAGGTCTAATTCATAGGCAGAAACACGAATGTCCTCCCATTATTCATTGATGGGTACTTTATACTTGTTTTACTGTTGCTTAATAAATAAATTAGAACATAAACTTGTTCAACAGCCAGTCATTAGTGCAGTTATATCTACTGTTCAGAAAACTGAAGGGCTATTGACTCTGCTCAGTTTAATGAAGGAAAATGAGTCACAGGAGATCTGGGCAGGAATGACTCATAGCTACACCAGCAGCCTTCTCTCCATTGTAAACTACTTTACATCATTTGTAGTCAGCAAGCAGCTAAAAGAATGTTGATGTTTCTTTCCTGAATGGTTAACTTCCTAAGTTCAGACAGACTGAAATTGTGGATAACAGGAAGTCAACATTTCTATGGCAAAGGAACAATTACATAAAAAGCTAGCAGGCAGTCAGATATCTCATCAGCCTTTTAGAAACTGAGTGTAGTGCTGTCCTAAGGAGGCAGGAGAAGATCTTATAGGATGAATCTCCTAATTACAAAGTCCTTCTGATATGGTAATTATCGGAAGGGAGAACTCCGCAAAATCAACAAAACACATAACTGAATTCTACTTTAGAATAATGTTACCACAAAACTCACAAGTAGTTTTTTGGTTTGTCATGAGAACAGTTTTTTTTCTCTTTTGTATGCCTCGGCCTTGAAATAGACATGCCAGTGATACAGTTATAGATGTTATTAATAGGGACAAAAAGAAAATTTGCCATTTTTCAGGAGAAAATTTTCTCTTAGAAGCAATGATCTGAGTAGACACTGATGGGATGGCCTAGCAATAGGATTCTGCAAGCCAAGACTATGGAAGGAGGCAGATTCTTATGAAAAAGCATTGTGGCCACCAAGGGATAAAATGATCCATACATTATATACAATTCTTGAATTTAATAAACAAAAGAAGTATACATGGAAATAGTCAAAACCCACATGGTTCTGAGAGTGGATATTTAGAGACTCAGAAATAGAATTAAAGTAAATTACCGTGGGCAATACCACATCTCTATTACTCTTGGCTTCCCCTTGATCTCAGCTTTACCGAGGCCACCTTGGGGAATGTTTGGAACTCAGATTAGAATTTAATGTTCAAAGAATGATACACAACCAAATTGTAAATAAATGCAATAAAACTTTCTCAAAATTTTCCTGAAGACAGAAGCTTCTATTTAAGGTAAATACCTTCCATTTTAAAATTATGGAGCTGGCATAATGGTGAGAAAAACAGAGATGTCCCTTATACTAAAGATACTTAAAGTTTAGTAGGGGATACCAACAAGCAAACAGGTACTTAATACACATTTATGAAGATCACTACGATGACATCTATGCTAGGAACTGCACAGAATGCTATGAGAAAGTATAGGAAGAGCTCCTAACACAGACTTGAAGAGTCAGGAGGGCCTTGTTGTATTAGTCAGAGTTCTCCAGAGGAATAAAACCAATAGGATGTATATATATAGATTTATTTTAGGAAATTGGTTCACATTATTATAGAGGCTCGGCAAGTCCAAAATCTGATGGGATGGATGAAAAGGCTAGAGACTAAAGAAAGAGTTGTATTTTGAGTCCAAGGACAGCAGAACCACTTCTTGATAAGGAGAGGTCATTGCTCTATTCAGGCCTTCAACCAACTGAATGAGGGCTACACACATCATGGAAGGCAATCTGCTTTACTCAAAGTCCACCAATTTAAATGTCAATTTCATCCAAAAAACACCTTCATAGAAACATCCAGAATCAGGTTTGACCAAATATGTGAACACTGTGGCCCCCCTAAATTGACACATTAAATTAACCATTATACTTCCTAAATATAGGGTCTCTACAGTGAGACTAGAAGGATGAATAAGAGTTGATCATGTAAAGGCAGAATAATGGGGAGATGGAGAGAAAGCCTCAGGCAGAGCTAAGAGTGTGAGCGAAGGCCCACAATCTGGTATTACCAAGTTCAAGCAGGGCAAGGGTTTTTGTCTGTTTTGATCACTACTGTATCTTCAGCATGATCAACCATGCCTGGCCTATGACAGAGGCTTAATGAGTATTTGTGGAATGATTCAGAGTTAAAGGGTGAAAACAAGCCATGTTAGACAGTATAGATTCATCTTACAAGCATGGGAAGTCATTGGTGTTTTTTAAGCAAAAGGTTTGCATTTTTAAAAACAAATTATCAAATGCTAATCATAGCATGATATTGTATTCATCTGAGTCACAATATAGGAACTAGATTTAATAGGCCACACAGTCTGTTTTTTTCTAGAGTGCTTTGGCTTTTCAATGTTTTTATTGATAACCTTTTGTTGTTGTTGTTGTTGTTGTTGTTATTGTTGTTAGAGACAGGTTCCCTTTCCATCACCCAGGCTGAAGTGCAATGGTACGTTTACAGCTCACTCACTGTGGCCTCGAACTCCTAGTCTTAGGCAATCCTCCCACCCAGCCTCTTGAGTAGCTGTGACTACAGGTGTGCACCACCCTGCCTAGCTAATAACTTTTTGATAATACAGAATTTTAAACAGTAAAATCTGAGCATTATAATACATTGAAAATGGAGCTTCAAACAGATTTGATAAGGATCAGCATCCCATAATGGTGATTTTTTTACTGGTATGACAGTAATAATATGGCCTTGCATTTGCTCATAGAAATGCTTTTTCATTTTCAAAGTGCTTTTCAATCATTAATTAATATGTATAATGCTGCTTTTAGAACTTTCATTGTATCACTCATCATATTGGTATAAAACGGTTAAGGCAGGAAACACACACACACACACACACACACACACACGGACGGACGGAACAGCTTCTTCTCTATAATAGTAGTGAGATACAAATGCTTTATTTTGTCACCAATTAATATCTATTTTTGTCTTTCCTTTTCCTGAAAGCTGTTCCCTCTAGACTCAAACTACTAAGGTCAACAAGTAAAACTGTAGAGAAAAGTGAAAATGGGACAGAGAACCAAATGTTCTTCTCTTTCTTCCCTCTTTATCCAAACTCCATTTTTGTGTGTCAAAATGACTTAGGAAAGATTTTTTAATAACATGAAGGGGAGAAAGGATAAAAAGGCAATAAAGGACAGTAGTAACTAGGGAGAAAGGAGCCACTTGAAAGACAGATCTATAAGGGCAAAAACAATTAAACTGGTTCAGGGTCCTAAGAGATATCTTTGTCTCTTCAGAGTGAAAGCAGAAATTTTGTGTTATGGACTGAATTGTGCCTGACCACACCCCATCCATTCATATGTTGAAGCCTTAACCCCAGTAGCCCAAAATGTGATATTTGGAGATAGGGCCTTTAGAGAGGTAATTAGGTTGAATGAGAGCATATAGGTGGGCCTTCATTCAATAGGACCATTGTCTGTATGAGAAGAGGAGATTAGGTCTCAGGCACAAAGGGAAGACAATGTGAAAACAATTGAAGATACCCTCTGTAAGCCAAGGAGAGAGGCCTTAGAGGAAACCAACTATGCCAACACCTTCATCTTGAACTTCTAGCCCCCAGAACTATAAGGAAATAAATTTCTGTTGTTTAAATCTTGGCTGTGACAGCCCTGGCAAACTAACAAACTTTGCATATAGTGATAAACTTGTTTCATTATTAGAACAAAGATCTTTTCCAAAGAAGTTCCAGTTGTATCTGTAATAAGTCCTCTAGTACAGTTTTTGTGTTGACCGGTATAATCAAACATTGATTTATTTTTCTAACTGCCCAGAATCCTCCAGTTAGATCCAAGCTGACATTTTCATGGAAAGAATAAACCAAGAATTGGATTAGTTTAAGTCCATTGGATTTTCAGAAATAATTTCAATATTACTCAAGTATGTTAATAATGGTGTTTTTCCCCTTGTTTTGCTCCAATCTATGGGTGGCCCTGTGTCGATGTGAAGAACAGAGCTGCAGCGCAACTGTCTTTGATGGGTATTTCTGTATGTTTATGAATACATGCATATATAATTTTATAGTTTACAAAGTTCTAATGATCCATTATCTCACTTGATCTTCACAACAATACCGAGGTAAATCAAGGAAGATGTTATAGCCTTTTTGTTTAACTGATGAGAAAAAAGTTCAGAGAGGATAAGTCACTTGCCCAATATCACACAGCTTGTAGAATCACTGTACTCTGCTACATGCTGACCAAATCGATTTACTTTTCCTCCCGGACCAGATGTTCACAAATCATGGCTCACTGGCCAAATCCAGCTTGCCACCTCTTGTTGGGAATGAAGTTTTGTTAGAACCCAGACACACTTATTTACATATTGTCAGGGACTGCTTTCATGCTACCACAGCAGAGCTGAGGAGTTGAAGCAGGGGCTGTATTGTCCGAAAAGCCTAAAATATTTCCCATCTGGCCCTTTAAAGAAAATTTGCCAATCCCTATTTTAGACACACAACCAAGCTACATTTCCCTGAAATCTCTTTTGCAATCTTTTTCCCCTGGGGCATAGGCAGAGGACCCAGTGGAAGATTCTAAGGCCTTAGAGAAAACTCAGAGCCTCTAGATGGAAGACAGTATAGAGTGGCATAGAGCAGAGCCCCATAGCAATACAGGGTTGGTCTAGGACCTGCATGAGAATAAACCTTAATTGTATTAAGCCACTGAGGTTTGGAGGTTTTAACAGCAATTAATTTATCCTAAGACAAAAGCAGAACTTGTATCTTTTTATTCAAAATCTGGAACTGTTCCCCTGCTTGAACTAAAGAAAGTAGCCAGAAATGAAAAGGAATACGGAACCAAGAACAGAGTCTAGAACTCAGGACATCACACTGATCCCTCTTAGAGTAACCTTACAGCAGGAAGAGGCAAATGGGTTTCATCTCACCTCTCTATTCTCACAGTAGCTGACTCAGGTGCTTCTTCTGAAAGCAAAGCTTCAGAGGCCACCTCCAGGCTCCAAAGAAAGCGGCGGCAATGCCAATTAACAACACCTACCATGGGATTGGAATTTTGGAGTGGATGTTGCCATCCACACCTCTGCTATTCTCCTGAATAATGAGAAAGCATTTTCTACCTTAAGGGTATGAAAGGAACAGCTTTCAATACGAGCTACACCGTCAAATATGCTGCTACTAATTAACAGAATTAGAGGCATATCCTAAACACCAATTTCAAATGATTCGGCATGGTGAGGAGCAGTGTTTAAATCAGAGAATTAAAAACTAAAAATAAAAAACATAAGACCACATAAACTGAATGTCACCAAATAATAAATACTAGACCTTACACCAGAAGTTTGGCTCCATCTTTCTTTCAAGTCACTTATTTGTGACATAGAGATTTCTCCCAACTATCTTCCCACATTAAGTGGGAAGGTTTATTATTATTATTTACTTTCCTAAGCTTTTCTGCATTTAGCTGGGAAAGTGTGGAAAGGGAGATTCTCATGGGGAAAAAATCCATTTGATCTGGAACAAGACACAATTAAGAAAAAGAAAAAAATGATCTTTATTTCTTCTGCCACTTGGAGTTAGTCCTCAAGCAAGCCGTGAATCTCAAAATTCTGCTCAAGTCTTCCGTGTTTCCTCCAGCTTGCTCCTGCCAGTGAATGCAGACGTCCTCGGAAATACGGTCTGCTCTGAAGTTTCATTATATGTCTTTCATGAGTATTTACTTTCAAGGCAATTATAGTAAACAGAAATGAGGAGGCAATATGCTATTTCCCCCGACCCTTCTTTCCCTTATTTTGGTAACACCATTGTAGGTCATTCTCCTGTTGCTGACAAATTTTCCATCCTGTTTTCCAGCGTATTATTTTTATATATTTACCAGGTTGCTTACAGGCACTGCAGCACCAGTGAAAGGTTTGTGGTAAGTGGTTCCCGCTCGAGTGAATTACCCAGCTTTCATGAACAGCCATGCAGAAGCAAAGCAGGCAGAAAAATAATGAATACATTTTAACCACAGTAGTCTCCCCAGCTATGAGCGTCTCACCACCATACAATTTCCCCACGAGGAAAGACAAGATTGCACTGTCATTAGAATAGGTAATCATTAGATTTATCTTTTATATAATTTGTAACATCTTAAACTCTTCTATGTAGCCTCATTACTGCCAAGAGTCCTCTTTAACTGAGATGATAAGTAAATAAACTAGAAATTACACACCAACAAGAACCTAGAATATGTTGTTTTAGTGTATGTCTGAGAGCTCCCTTCAGCAAACCTAATCTGCACAGCAGTTACCATTATTTCTACCTCAATGAGCATCTCCTAATTGCTGTGTTATTGCTTGTGAAGAAAATATATTATTAAAGTCCACAACTCATGACTTGTTGCACATCTATCCATGAAAACACTTTCATTTCATCAGCTTTTAATCGGTTTCAAATGGGATGATCGGCAGAAGGGTCCCCCCACCTCGAATGCCTGTTCATTACCATTTCCTAATGCCAATGTATCCTTCTAAAGTCAAGATGCATTCATAATTTATTCAGAGACCTGAAGACTTTTATTAAACCAAATCTATTTAATTCTCCGTGAATCAGCTCAAGATGATTTTGGTGGCTTTTTATAATGAACAACAATTAGAAACTCCAAGGACTCAGAAGCCGCTTTTAGTTGTTAATGTTTTATGCTCTGCTGTTGGTCTGTTGCCAGATAATGATCCAGAAAGCATTAAAATTTTGTATTAATATTATCTTTACAAATGTGATATTGCTCAGTGGAAGATGAGGTTTCCATAGGCTTCTTTCTGTTTGTGTTAGGTGGTTGTCAGAAATTTTATATTAGTTAGATATTTGAGGCTGAAATATTGGACTCCGAGTCAGGGATTTAAAAATCTCGACCCTTTTCCTTCCTTTACTATAGGATAGTCTAGAGTAAGTCATTCACATCTGTTCATTTTCAATCAAAATTAAGTCAAAACAGCCTTGTGGCCTCTGAATGAATTTAAGAAGGGTAACAAATTTTAAAAATAGATTTCATTCTTTAATAACCAAATAATATCTTCCTTAATGATTGAAAACAATATGGGTCAAGGACCATACTTAAGTATCAATCAATAAATATACACAGATAACATATATTCTTCCAAGAGTGGGAAGTTAGTATATTTTTGTTCACTTGTGACAGAGATTTGGAAAGATGATCATCAACACTCAACAAATTTCTCCCAGCATACCTATTCCAGTAAGAGTTTGACTTTTCAAGGACCCTAGAGGTCATCATAATGACCTGGTCAGAACCCAAACAAAATATTTATAAGAGTTGAAAAGCAGAGGTAACCAAAGTTCTCTTTGACTAAATGCTGTCCTTTAGGAAGAAAATACCTGGGGTGGAAAAAGACCAGGCTGATACCCACATAGCCAGTTAGATTCGCCAAATCAGCCAGTACAGTTATATAAGCCAGTGATCCATTCTTACTCCAAAAACTTCAAAAGGATGGCACCACACTATTATCCATGATATTTCGGATGAGTCTGGTTTGAGAATGAGTGACAGAGACCCTGCCAAGCCACGCCACCCCACCCCTCCCATAACATTCCTATTCCCACCTAGAGCCTGGCCAACCCGATAGCTACAAAAGTCAGATTGGCTTTATTCTAAAAATTCAGGCTCTTTAAAAATAACACTGGACTATTAAGGAGAAGATTACCCTAGGCCAGAATGCAAGGGGGGAAATCTTGTAGTATTTACTAGGCTAACCTTTGCTTTAGTGTTTTGCCTTTAGCCTTTTCCAAATGTCACCCACATGAAACAAACATGAACTCTGCCTTTGGATTTTCCAAAGAGAAAATATTAAAGTCATCATCTATGTCACTAGAGCATATGGTCAGAGGGATGAGATCTGTAATCAGATTACCCAGATTCAAATTCTGCCTCAACCATGTACCACCTGGATGGCCTGGTACAATATTTAGCTTCAGTTTTCTTATCTGTAATGGTATAGACATAATCATAATTCCTACTTCCTAGACCTCTTGAAGGAATTAAATTAACTATTTTATGTAAAGCCCTTAGAACAGTACCTAGTAACTAAGAAGTGCTCAATAAATGTTAGTCATTTTCATTCAATGGACAGAGGCTTACCAAGTACCCACTGTAGCTTAGACATTATTTAGGCACTAGAGATTTAGCACAATTGACAAAAATTTCCATCTTCTTGAGTTTCATTTCAGACTCTAGATAAATAAGTATATGTAATATAAAATTGATACTATATGACTTGAGAGCAATGGAAAAGAAATTAAGATGGTAGGAATACAGGGAATTCTGAAGTTGTGATTTTTAATATAATGAAAGGAAGCCTAACCGAGAAGGTGACATTTTAGTGCAGGCCTAATGGAGACAAAAGAGTGAGCCAAAAGATATCTGGAGGAAAAGTGGTTTGTGCAGAGGAAACAGCAAGTGCAAAAGCCCAGAGGCAGAGCGCGCTTAACGTGTTTAAAAAATAGCACAATAAATATTAGCTACTCAGACCTGCTGGATCTTTAAGGCATTGCATCTCTGGAATCTGCATTATAACAAATGCTTTAGGCATTATTGGTAAGTACATGCTGATCTGATTGATCCCTTTTTATTCTACACAGATCTATGAGTCTTCATCATTCCATCCCTGACTTGCAGCTGCCCTATAGACAGATGAACTTGGAATCTGCTTTGGAGAGAGATGCAGTGGTTGATAAAAGCCAGAAAGCACGCTGGCATACATTTACATTGGATGAAATACCAATTCCATTTAGCTACAGTATGAGATGCTTCTTTTATTTGCATGGGAGATCAACCATATAAGGCATAATAACTTCTTTCAGAAGTTCATTGCTAGTCCCATACTAGCTTATCCCAGCAGGAATGGCTGGCAGCTCTTCATGCAGTAAGTGGAAAGCTATAGTCTGTCAAAGCATCAAGCGCTAATGAAATAAACAAAAACTTTTCTTACCTGAGGCAGGTGCCAAAGCCTGCTACTCTAAGTGCCCCCACTGGAGACAATTTAGACTTGCTTTCAAATGTTAAAAACAAATAGGTTCTCCTAAGTGCAATTAAAACTAAGCCACACATTGAATCTATTGATACTGATGGAGCTATTTTGATTCCAAGGCTCTTAAGAGTGGTTCCTGAGACTATCACATAATTTGGTAATTATTGTTTTATGCTAATATATGACAAGGAATTTCAAAAACAGTCATGAGCTTCCTAGACTTTTATAATAACCTTGAATCAACAGTGAGTATTTCTCCAAAGAACAAAGTAGTTACTATGCCATTATAGCACAGTATGATTTAATTTAAATGATTAAATATACTGGTTTAATAAGATGTATTTCCATATTAAAAATACTTTATATCCCCTCCTGTTTCATAGTTCCTTTTCCCACCTCAGAGTAAAAGTGTAATTCCCACCCACGCCAATTATTTCACTATTTCTTTTGACTTAAGGGTTGTATTGGAGAGGTTTCTTCCTATTTAGTTTTTTAAGCCAATCTAAAAAGGCCCCCTCCTCACGAGTATCTGCAGTTCTTACCACCAACAATTTACGCTGTGGGCAAAAGAAACTTCTATGGCAAGATGAAAGAGGGTACTGAGTCATCCTGACTATATCTATAATCATCCTATCTACAGGCATCCTAAAGAAATAACCATAAATGTTTGTAGATTTAGGAATACCCTTAACAACAGTGTTCATCATATCTAAAAAATGCCAATTATTATGCATCCCAGCCCCACGTGGATACCTCTATTTAACTTAGATTATTAGTACCTAACAGAATGAAAGGCCAGCAATGTTTGGCCAGGAGAGAAGAGTCAAGAATATGAGATAGGATACTTTCTAGCAGGGCAACATGGTGGAAGAAAATCGGCAACTGAAGAGCATAAAATCATTAGGCTCCTAAACCTAATAGATAGTGTTTAGAAAGATACTGAGAGACGATGGCCCATAAAGAAGAGAGAAGAGGATATTTAAGACAGGTTTTACCTACTGCCTTCTCCCCAACCATGGGAAGAATTCAGGGTGCTTTGCACAACATTCAAGGCCTTTAGGTTTTTTCTCTAGTCCTTCACCTAACCCAATTTTCTCTCTTCACCCAGTATTTTTATTTCTTCTTAAGTTCCCAAACCCTAAGCAAGTGCTGCAAATGCATCCTTCAAGTCCAGATATGGCAAATACTCCCAGTCCCAAGCTAGACCTCTAAACAGACTGCACTTCGTAATCATTCTCAACACACACTCCAATCAGCCACTAATGATTTATCATTATTGACTGGTGAGAGAAAGCTATTTATTTGTAATTTTAACCCTGCCCCAACTAGTAGTCATGACAACCTCTATTGTTCATGCTGCCCAGTGATAGAGACTAAAAATGATATCACGTTATGAGAATGGATCATAATTTAGTTAACAAATTCTCTGTTGAACATATACAGTTGCTTCCATTTTTCATAACATGATCAAAAAACTTTTGCAATGAACATATTTCTAAAATATAGAAGAATATAAGCTGCATAAGATAAGTTAGTTGGGTCTGTTGTGCTCATCTAACACAAGGCCTAGCACTTAATAGATGCTCACTAAGGATTTCATGACTGACAACTGATAGAGGGAAAGAAAGACCTTTGAGAAACACTGCAATCCAACAACTCATTAATATGTAGGAGCATAGATGAAAGAGAAATTAATTTTACTTATGAAGAATTAGAAGATGATACAGAGAAGAACATTTGAGCTGGATGTTAAAGGATAAATAGAAATTAAATAGAATAGGAAAATGTGGAGGCAAGCATTCCAGATAGAACAGCAAGAAATAAAAATAAAGATGTAGAAGTATATTAGCTTTAAAAAAATTCTGAATCAGTGTTATGTATGTTTTGGAGCAATGATATAAATCCAGAAGACTAATAGCCTAAAACTAGATTTTGAAAGATCTTGTATACATGCTAAGAAATTTGGACTTAATCTTATAAGAAAGGGAGATGAGCAGAGATGGGTTCTTTAGACACAGGTATCATACTTTTAAGCATTTCTCCTTAATATTAAACAGTTAAGTGTGTAAATATATTTATTAGAAATGTTTAAACAAAATTTATTATAATATTAAAAAAAAACTAAATATAAATGACCATTAAAGGGGTAAAGTTAAATGAATGATGATCCATATATAAAATTTAACCACTAAAAACAATGATGATCTTTAGTTATTGATATGGAAAGCATGTCCACACTATATTGAGGGAGAAAAGAAGGTTACAAAATATGTGAGCATGATCTCTGTTTTTTTTCTGTTTTAAGTGACATATGCATAGAAAAGAATCTGGAAGGATATACACCAAAATGTTAGCAATGGCTATTTCTGGATAGCATGATTGGGGGAAATTTTTATTCTATGTACTATTTTTTACATTTTACTGCCTACTTTTTACATTGTAGATGTAACATTTTTAAAAATCAGAAAAAGCAGTGACTTTTTAGAAAGAAGTCAATTTTACAGGTAAGTTTACTTACCAAATAAGATTTACTTCATCTTTCTCTTTGTTTCTGTGTCTCTGATTCTCTCTTTCTCTGTTAGGTCATAAATGTCTAGATCTATCTTCATGGTCATCTTCACCCTAGTTAGGAACACTTGGGCTCAATATACTTCATTGCTCCTAAATGTCTGAATGGTACTGCAAGAAGCTTGGCAGGAAAATAGTATTCAACATGCTGAATAATAATCATGATTATGGAACTACAGGTCCAGTTGAAACCTGGTAAGAGTATTAAATGTGAAAAAGTAGTCGTTACAGACCACAAGGCATTGCAAAGACACATGAAGGAAAGCAAAAGGCAGTCTAAATAAGGGCCTAACTTAGCAGAGCAGTTGTGGTGGGAAAGAGACTTTCACAGCCCAAAAAACGGTTGTATAAAACTGCAATAGTTGTAGACCACAGTCAGAAAGTGAAGAGATCAGATGTGTCAACTCTTCAGGGGCCAACTAAAGTCTTCACAAAGATAAAAGTAAATTCTAGCCATAAACTGGGTCTATCCTGACTCTCTTACAGCTTACAGGTAAGAGAAGGAACCCAAGTAGTTCTGATGACACAGCTGAAATGCAAATTGCAGCAAGAGAGAGCATAAAAATATATACTTCTCCAATTTTTTTTTTTTTGAGATGGGGTCTCACTCTGTTGCCCAGGCTGGAGTACAGTGGCACGATTTCAGCTCACTGCAACCTCTGCCTCCAGGGTTCAGGCAATTCTCGTGCCTCAGCCTCCCAAGTAACCTGGATTACAGGCACCCACCACACACCCAGTTAATTTTTGGATGTTTTAGTAGAGATGGGATATCGCCATGTTGGCCAGGCTGGTCATCAGCTCCTGACCTCAGGTGATCCACCCACTTCGGCCTCCCAAAGTGCTGGGATTACAGGCGTGCACCACTGTTCCTGGCCTATTTCTCCAATTTAAAATATGTGATTTATAGGCTAGGAAAATGAATGTAGACAATTCTCACCCAGAAAGAAACAGAAAAGAAAGCAAAATATTTAGAGAATACTTTCATTTTATTTTAAAATGTACATGTAATAAGTATGTATAACACTTGTTTTATTATTGCTAATAATATTTATACAATGAAAAGGCATTTATAGTTCACTACTATATCCTCAGTGACTAGAATAGTGTTGGGAACATAGTAGGTGCTCAATAAATATTTATATCATTAATTTTCTATTAATGAATTTTAGAAGGAAGTTATACAATTGGTTTAGACAAATTATAAATCAGAGAATTCAGAAATAATAATTCTGGTGAAATATATTAAATTCTTAATAAAGACATGAGGTATGAAAATTAATAAGCCATTTATATTTGGTGCTCAAAAGTAATGCTCTCAAAGGGCCCTCCTGCTTTAAGCATTCTATGATATTAGGCAGAATGAAATTGGAAAGCTTGAGCTTGGAAATCAAACATTAGAATCCTGGGTCATCATTTAATGTTGTGACTTTGAGTAAATTACTTGATCTATTACCAAGAGCCTTACTTACCTCATCTTTAAAATAAGGATAATAATAAAATCTGCCCAACTCATCACATATATTTATATTATAATGTGTTAAAATTCTAAATAAGGGTTATTTTGTGGTAGAAGAAGATTTTTTTTTTGGACAATTAATTTACGTTTTTATTTATATTTGACACAATAAGGTCTTGATAATTGAGTGACTGCATTCTATTAAGCACATTGCAAACATTACCTCTTTACTTCAAAGTGTAGGCAATATCTTACTTTTATGGAAAAGGAACTGATGTTCAGAGAGGTGCAGTAACTTGCCCAAGGTCACACGACCAAGAACTGGTGAAGTCGTTCAGTTAGTACTGAACCGCATCATAAGCTTACCTTAACTAACTACGCTTTCAACAACCCTGTTTCCAAATAAGTTTACATCCTGAGGTACTGAAAGTTGGACTTCAACATATCCTTTTAGGGGAATACAACTCAACCCATAAAAAATGGGTATCCTCAACAATTCAGGTTATTGAAAATGAATCAAATGAAACACGTTATAAAATGGACAATTTTTAAAACAGAGTTACGGGGAAAGAATATCTATAGAAGTCTAAACTCCTATCAGTATCCATCGTTCAGCAAAAGTAAATATTTAAAATCCTACAGGAGCAAGGTTAAGAAGGAAATTTAAAATGAATTAGCACCCAGAAAAGCTCATAATTGTATTCACTCTATGTAAAAAGCATCTAAAAAAAAAAAAGAAAGAAAGAAACTGTAAAAGTTACTAGACCTGTTTGTATTCAAACGAGCAGTTTAATTACCAGAGGAGACAGAGATCTAACCCCATATATCTACCCATACAAATCATCCTGAATATTACTTTCCAGAGAATTGAAATCTGGAGGAGAGAAACTCCCTCATTCTGTCATCAATGTCTGCTGATTTCAGTGAAGCATAAAGGCGCCCAGGCACAGGAAGGTAAGTGGTAGGAGTAGAAGCCTTGTCATTACCCAGCAGTATGGATCGTGTTATTGTGTCTGACCCTGAGTTCTGCATGGTCACCCACCTCTGCATTGAATACCCAGGGGATAATTCATCATAAATGAAAATGTTCTTGGTAAAGGTGGGGGAGGAGTCACTGGTCATGGCTAAAGTTGGGATTTATGGCATTATAATAAGTTAATTAACTGCTGCACTCATTGCATTTTAAAGAATGAGAATAGCATCTAAACGCACATGCTTATTAGAAAAGATATCTTAAGGCATACCAAATGCTTGTTAAGGAAGGTGTCTCAAGATGAATTAAAATATAGTTTTATGAGGTCTAGCCCTACACATTAATCATAAGAACTAGAGAATTACAGACTAATGGTGCCATAAAGATGTGATTGGGTTACATTTGTGGGCATATGCTGAAATTGCCAGTTCTGAAAAATACAGGCAATACTATCAGGAATAAGTTGATTTTATTCCAAAATAACCAGTGCTCCTGGATATTTGGGGAGATGCTAAAACTAGTGAATAGGATGTTAATAAATGGGGAGAAAAATCTTGATTTATTGTTTTGAGGTGTTTCAATATAGTCACAGAAAATCATTCCAAAAATAAATTTATCCAAAAACAATTTTATAAAAACCATGATACAGAAAAAAAAAGAAGGGCAAAAAGGTCAGAGAACACAAACAACTAAAAATCTAATGAAGAGAAAAAAGTAAAATGTTACAATTTTTTAAAATGAGAAATGAAGTGCAACAGAGAAGACTTCAGAGTTCGACATGGTTGTATGTTAATAAATTTCAAAACACCAATACATTTAATGCTTCATGTAAACTAAAATATATCAAAATTAGCACAACATGTTAAAAATTAAAATAAATTGAGAAAGTTATCCAAAGGTTACATCCATGCCCCTAGAAAAGGAACTTAGTGACATCATAGATTTACTAGTAAACGCCTTCAAATTCCTTCAGACTTTCAAGGAACAGATCTTTCCCACATTATATATTCTGTGAGAAAACAGGAAATGATTAAAGGTAATCCAGGTCATTCTAAGAAACATACCCTAATTTTTACATACTTAACAGAAATACAGGGAAAAAACATAGAACTGAAATGTCAATAAAGGAATTAGAAACTTAAATAAAATGCCAGCAAATAAATCAATAATATAGTAAAAGTTAATCTTTTACTTCTAATCAAATTATGTTTATCATAGGAATCCAGGAATAGCCCCAAATTAGAAAACCTACTAATATAGAATATCAGTAGACTTAAATTCAAATCAATTACAAAAAGTAATCATCTCAAATGTGGATATATCTTCTAAACTTCTTAAAGTAAGATACATGATTCAAACCATCAGCCAACATTTTACTTAACAGTGACAAAATAAATAATTCTCATTAAAATATGATTAAAATACAGATACATAAAATTACTGTCATTTAATATTGATATCATTAATAACAATCTGACATTCATTAAGTTCTTATAATATGCCAGGCCCTGGCTAATGAATATACATGTTATTTATTTTATATCATTTTAAAAAGTTGAGACATAAAACATGAAATTAGAAACATAAAAGAAATAAAATATGATTATAGGTGACTTGGTTTTAGAACATAAAAACAAAAAAGAATCAAGTGAAAAGCTGTTTGAATTCATTAGCAGTTGCTATAACAGACAAAACATTTTCTTACACACCCAACAACAAGGCAATAGAACAAAGTAAACTAAAAAGAGATCTCATTTATAATCACAAAGTAAAATTTAAATTATCACAAGAAATGATGTGTTATGTGATAAGTGCAATACTTTACTGAGAGATATAAAAGATGAATAAAAGAAGCATATTAGTTTATTTTCATACTGCTATAAAGAACTGCCGACACAGGGTAATTTATAAAGGAAAGAGGTTTAATTGACTCACAGTTCAGCATGGCTGGGCAAGGCCTCAGGAAACTTACAATCATAGTGGAAGGCAAAGGGAAAGCAAGATACCTTCTTCACAAGGCCGCAGGAAGAAAAAGTGCCGAGCAAATAGGGGCGGAAGAGCCCTTATAAAACCATCAAATCTCGTGAGATCTTACTGTCATGAGACCAGCATGGGGGAAACTGCCCCCATGATTCAATTACCTCCACCTGGTCTCTCCCTTGACACGTGGGGATGATGGGGATAACAATTCAAGATGCAATTGGGTGGAGACACAAAGCCTAACCATATCAAGAAGAGACCTGACATATTCCTAAATGCGAAGACTAATTTTTACAAAATATGAGGTTTTTCTCTCAAAATGTTTAGTGTATTTGTTAAAATTCTAATTCAAATCCTAATGAAATTTTTTCCTAAAATTGACCAAATAATTTTAAAGTTGATTTGAAAGTATAAACAGGAGAATAATAATTGTTTTAAAGAAGAACTAATTTTAACAAAATATTACAACACATAAAGCTAAAATAATCAGGCCTTGTTTGCAAGCGTAAGAAAAATCAGATCAGTAGAGAAGAATAGCCCACTAAAACGTAACCCATTGTACATACACAGTCAGTATTTGAGTAGGCCTGTGTGACATATTTAACCAAAAATAATCATAGCTTACTTACATGAGGAACATAACATTTAATCTCATTTAAGCCTCTTAAGAGAGAAGGACTTTCTAAAGCAAAAGTCAACGGGAGGAGAGAAAGGGGCAGTAAATAGAGGAAAAAGCACTGGAAATTTTTATAAACTAAAAGAATTATTTAAAAGACAGAAAAAAAGAAGGAAGGGAGGGTAAAGGGAAGAGGCAGCAAAGGGGGAAGAAAGAGGAGGAGAAAGGAAGGAAGGAAGTGATGGAGGGTAGGAAAGTGAAGAAACTAAAACCATAGCAAGGTAAAAGAATACTATATAAAATTTAACTATACAAAAAGCAAAAACTGTACTAGAAAACTAAAAGGCAAATTAAAAGATAACACATCTCAGTGAAAAAATAGTAGAAAACACATTAATTTAAAGGGATATCTTTACTTTCTGTAGAGTTCATATAGATTGATACACATCCCTAGGATAAACAGGAGCTTAGAGGCCACCCCCAAGAGATTCAACTCAAATACTCCAAGTGCCCAGGTGAGCCAAGTCAAGAGGCAAGCAGGTAGGCAAAGAGCCCAAGCACACGTGTGACAGATAGGAGCTGGCGAGCCAGGTGGGGTGGTGGCAGGATCCTAGCAGAGTGTTCTCCTGCTGAAATGTGGGCACGGTATTATCAGATCTGCTCTTTTCAGGAGAAACCAAAACTTCAGATTTTTAGAAGACTGACCAATTTGTTCAGCAACGTCCTGACAAAACAATGCAAGCACAGTGAGCTACATGTCATATAATCTACCAGTTTACAACCCCTAACTCACACAATTAATGGAAAAATAAAAGTAAAAATACTTTGAAAGTGAGTTGAAGATCAACTATTCATCTTGTTTGTGAGCTAGTCATATTGCTCTCATTTGTATCGGGAATCTTCAGGATGTAAGGAATTTCAAAACCAGGAAAGAAGTAGTAAAGACAGCTTCTGCTTGCTGTCCCATTTTAATATCCACTGGCTCAACCTCTCACCACTAGGCCCTACCATGACCATCCCTAGGCTATAGCTACCCTCAGGTACCTGCAGGTAGCCAAACACTCACATTCTTTTGTCCCTGTGGTTGTTTCTTCCTAGAATTTTCTTTACTCTTGATAAAGAAAATCTTATTTACTCTTTAAAGCTTAGTTCAAATGTTACTCCACTGTAAAACCCCAGGCAGAATTAACCATCAAATCAACACATCTGTTGAGTATCTGCTCTTAATCAGGCAGTGGGGACTACAGCAGCAAACAAGACAATCATCTCTGCCTTCGTGGAGCTTGCACTCTACTTTCCCATAGCCGTTAGTTTCTGAGTTACAGTCCTTGGCATGTTCCTGTTTATAATTGTTCACTGCCACCCCCTACTCCCCCAGGTCTGTGAGCTTTTTCAGAGGAAGAATGTGTGCTCCTGTAGTCCATACTCTGTATTCCCAATTCCAGGGTTTATAAACTGTTTGTGTACACAGTACACATTCAATATATGCTTGTTAAATGTAGGAGGGGAACTATCCTGTTATGAAAAAAACCACCACCATGATTATGAAATCCTAAACTTTTTATGAAAAAACAAAAAACTCAAACTAGGGTAAAATGTTTAAAGGTAATTTAGAAGTCAGTACTATTCATTACAATTTCCTCGTACTCAGTGCTACACTGCTACATTCTGCTTTCCCTAAAGAAACGACAAAAACACTGAAACATTAATCAATCCAGATATCTGCTAATCACTCTTACAGTTAGTTTGAGCAACAGAAAAGGAGTCAGTATACTTAAATTAACCCTGCAGAGATGTATTAGCATAGAAATACAACACAAATCTGTTTTGACATCTGGAGTTCGGTGCAGTAACTGTACCCAAAACGGAGTCATATTGGGCATGTCCTCTGAAAGCATCTGCAAAATCGTTTCTTCTGGTGTCAAGCCACAAAAGATTCCTACCACAGGAATTGTCCTGAGTCCATGGCTAAGGTCTACAGTTTGGGCTAAAACAAACAGAAAAAGTTAATGATCAAGACAGGAAGTGAGAGTGCTGAATTTATAACTACATTCAATGCTGTTCTGGCTGTGAGCTTTACATAACAGAATTGGGCTTGTTAAAATAAGAAACCATATAAGATGCATGTAAAGACAGGCATTTGTGCTCTGTAGGCATTATTATGTACTTACCAAGCTCTCCCTATGTCTAGATGTCTGTCTCTCTCAGTGGACTGAAAATTCTCTGAAGGTGAGAAGACACAGAACATATACCTTATAGTGCCTTGACCAATGACTTGCATTTGCTAGGTGTGCAGTGAAAAGTATTTTCACTATTAGAATATGTATTATATTTTATTATATAACATGGAATATAAACACTGTATGTTTGAAAATATACCATGCAACATTACAATATTTTCCATGTTTGACATTTAAATAATATGTATCTATCATAAACCCCAATATAAAATATAGAGGATGAAAAGAAGAGAGAAGTCAGAGGGCTCAAACAGAGGAAAAAAAACCAGTAAATGAGTTCCCCACTTGGGCTAGAATCTTTTTATCCATAGATTGCCCTTAAAAGACGAACTAAACTTGGTGTGCTGCGAGATATCTCATGCTGAACACTAAAATCATTAGGAGTCACAGCAAAACCGAGTTACGTATTCTGACTGAATGCAATAAATTGCTCTTGAATATAATCGTTCAAAGATAAGAACTGGCTCATTGTTGGGAGCAATAATCATTCATAATACACATTATTCAATCATTCATTTGTCAAATATTTTTGAGTGCTGGTATTGTAGGAAGGTAAAGAGCCATCATTAGGGTTATAAGCATAAGTAAGACATTGTTCCTGTCCCCAGGAAGATTTATAGGCTGAAGGAGGAGACAGAATGGACATAGCTGGAGTATCAATTCCTTTTGTTAGCCAGTTGTGTAGAAAGTTGTTGACTCCATGGCATTTACCAGGTACTATCCACATTTGTTTCTATACTTCTCTGTGTGAGAAGGTCAAATCAGAGAAATGGCTAACATCTCAAGACTATATGAAGTACTACATGAAGTAGTCATGAAGAGTTTGAAGAATCCATAGACATAATTTAGTTTCTCTCTTACATGTTAAAAAAGAAATTCCATAAATGTTAAGTGCCTTGTTCAAAATTATATGCAACTTAGCAACAAATCTGAGAGAAGAACATAAGTTTCCAGCCCTTCTTCTAACACAATACTATGCATACCTTTTATAGCAAGGTATTACATTTATACAGAAAATCCAAATGGTTTCTTATTTTAACAAGCCCAGCTCTGTTATGTTCTTGCCTTTCAATTGACTTTTAGCAATTCTAGCTCAGCGATAGTCTCGTGACCCCCAACAACAAAATGCACACCTCTTTATACATATTTTATAATTTGTTTGAAGTTGCACTTTACAAGGTGTCGAAGTTTTTCTCTGGTATCCTGATTTTAGTTAATAGCAGTAAAACAACAACAAGAGCAAAAAAATAAAATAAAATAACAGTCCTTGATCTAGACCTGTTTAGTGTACCCAAGAAAAAAATGCACCAAGGCTGGAGGCACATGAAAACATGTCAATCAGATGTAATTGCTCTCCAAGAGAAACACTTTTTAGGCAAGGAAAAAAGAACTCATCCTCAACAGAAGGCTTTGTAGCAGCAACTAATCTACTAATGACAAGCTCCATGTTGTATTCTCATGCTTGTTTTTCAAGATTCAACATCTGAAACATGACAGAAAAGGACAATCTGACCAAGTCATGGCTCTTAAACAATTATAAAAAGTATATGGGAGGCACTTTTGGATACTATCTACACACATACACACATATAATAATGACATTTCATTATATCATTAACAATTGCTGAAAATCCAAACAGCTTTTAAGTATTTCATAGTTTCTCATATAGTGCAGACAAATATCAGAACTCTGGCACATTAAAAAAAGCCTCTACATTTTTGCACAATAACTCTTAAAGATACTCAATAGGCCAGATTTGGCCTGAAGACAGTGAAGCCTCCATCCCAGGGAGTAGTATTTGAAGGCTATATTTGGCTGGATGCATATAAAGACAGCTTTAAAGTTCTACGTTTTTTTTCACTATTGCAGAGTCTACGTAAATGGAAACTTAACAACCCCTGCAACAAAGAGCAAAGGGCAACTGCTAACTCCAAAAAGAAAGGCACAGAGTCTATTATCAACCCTTACATTCATTACCCAAAAACTGAGGTGTCCTATTTTTAACAGCACCAGAATTGGAGTATTCGCTAGCTAGAAGGTATGAGTTAAAGATAAAATAAAACACAACAACAATAAAAATAACAAATCCTATAGTAAGTCTTAGCCAAACACTCCATTGTAATCTGCACTTAAATTTGTTAAAGTTGGATGCTACCTATTAAGACACTGACATTTTCTGAGATGCCATATTGGGGAAAGCCCATGAACTATCTCTACATAAAACTCATTCTAAGTTTTAAAATAATTGATTTCCAGTTTTAATATAACTATGCACATGGAAAAAAGTACATATAGTCAGAATCTGATGGAGATTGGGTGGGCAAATTTATTAGATAATTGTTTATAATTTGGGGTACAGAATGGCCATATTTCACTAGTGATCATGTTATGGTGACTTAAGATAGAGCCAGACTCTACCCTCTCTTTTCTCTTCCTACACTATCCTCTGAGTCTGATTTCCAGGTTGTAGGTACAGTGTCTAAGAGACAGAGCAGCCAGCTTTGCCCATGTGGACTGTTTATAAGAATGTTTGGTTGGTGTGGTGGACACTATGATGTATTGCCCAGATTCCCCTTCAAGGAAGGACTTGTTATACCAACTGCTGAGATCCCTGGTAGCCAATAGCCTTTGATGTCAGCTCCTTTGCGGACTGCCTTAGGTGTAAAGAGGCATCCACAGTCCCACCTTCCCAAGGCAGGCCACACCTAATAATTGATTGATACAGGGATATAAAAGCCTGGTGGTCTCAGTTTACCCCAGGAAAACCCTGAAGATCCATTCTATCTCCAGAACCCCCCATGGAGTCAGGCCATGTTGTCATGGGCCTGCACCCTAGCCCAACTTCTTCCTCTGTCCGTCTTGCTTCTTTATTTTTCCTTACACAGCTGTGGATCCCATGGGCACTCATTAATAAACATTCTTCACACAAAATTTGACTCGGAGGCTGCTTCCTGGGGCACCTGACCTGAGACAATAGAGTTCTGTTCTCCATTCTTAACATTCTAGGTTCTGTAGAATGAGAATCTCTGCTTAGGACTCTAGATCTGACTCCTGCTGCAGCTTCATTTACCAGGGAAGATTTGCACTTGGATGTAATGAGGACACTCTAGCTATTAATAAAAATTATATCTCACTTCCCTTTTGGATGTTTCTATTATGCCATGGACTACATGTCACTGGAGCAGATTAGGAGTGGGTGATAGAATTCAAACATCAAAATCCCACCCCATAGCTCTAATAAGGCCTATTCCTGGAGTCAACTGGAAAGTAAGAGTACGAGTCTCCAGAAATGTCAAGCCTTCTTCAAATCATTTAAATTTGCCCTCTTGAGATTCCTCATTTCCATGACAACTAACTATAAGGGGAAGGGTTAGTGAACAGTTTGCAAAATGCAGAAAATTTTGGAGACTGAGGGATTTAAGGAATTAAATTAAATTAGCTTAATTAAGGTGAGTTTTTTATCGTTTAATAAATGGAAACAACGTGAATCTGGAAGAGTGTTTTTTTCTACCCATTCTCATCAAAAGGAGCAATAGATACCCAGTTTTCAAAAGACCAGTCTTCAGGGAAATCTTAATTTAACTTTTAGAACATTATGAGAACATTCACATTTTAGTGCATACTAATGGTCTGGGATTTGTAGGCAGAGGGAAATGACACAAAATTAATGCACACTCCAAGTGAATAGTACCATGATCTAATATTTAAGTAAACTACTATCTTTGTACTGCCAAAGAAAGTTTAACACTTAAATTTCTGAATTCTACCTACATGAAACTATAAAATTATACTCCTTTTTCTAATGTTATCATATTATGAATCTGCAAATACCCTATGCACAAAAAATGAAAGGGCATTTATCTTGTAAACCCACAAGAATAGCAATCAGAATCCCTTATATTTTGATCTAGACACCTGATGTAGTCATCTGAACATTTTTCCCCATCACTATACAAATGTAATGTTTTTGTGAGGCAATTCAGTAATTTTATCCACATTTACAGAAGAGAAAACTAAAATTGAATTTAAATTACTTGTCCAATAAAATGACCAACTGGAAGGCTACCATGAAGACTTAGAATCACAAACTCCCATCAGCTTATAGGGCAACACGGCTTCTCCCCCTTTTTGGAGTTATATTTAAGAAATTAATATCTTTGGCATCAAAGATACTGGCCCTGCTCAAAATCCAACAAACATTGTTCAATACAACTTGACAGCTGACATTTCTGTTCCTTAAAAAAGAATTGATGTTTCGGGAAAATACTAAGAGAGGCATTTTAATTATTCCTAGCATCTCCAGGTTGGCCTGTGTCCACCACCAACTAATTTGGGCCATCAAAGCAGGTATGGCTAACTTTCCAGCCTCAGTTCTTACCTATACCAGTGTTCACCCTTGCTAAATTTGCCTGAAATGACCTGTGCTTTACTTTTACTATGTATTTGCTCACTCTATCACCCTTTTTTATAAAATAATACAAGTTTACATTTCAACAGCAATTTACACAGCAGCTTTACAAATACAATATTTTACAAATGCCATATAGAGTCTCTCCTCACTGATCTGGTCTTAAACAACAAGGAAGCGTGTATACATTTCTTATGTGTGCTATGAGCATTTATTAAAAAGTAAATCCTTATTATTACATAATGTATTCATAAGTAAAGCAGTAAGCACCTAGAGAGTCAGAAGGCCATATGCTTCATTTTATACCCTGAGTTCAGAACAGTGTCTTATAAAAACTAACATCTCAAAATGCATCTTCTGTTTTGATCTTGTTGATAGTTGATCTTGTTTTGATCTTGTGAAATTCTAATTTCACATCAATTTCTTTTCTGAAATATAAATTTAAATGCTTATTTAAATAACAATGAAGTTAGCATTCTTATTAAAACCATAAACTGAAAGCATTTTGCTGAACAAACTTAAATGCAAAGGGATTATCTTGTTATGAACATGAATTATTTTAAGCCCTTAGATCATTTAAACCCTTACATTTTCTTTTAGTTTTTAATCAGCTGCTAATAAGTACACAGTTGTTGAATTTGGGTTAAGGTAACAGACTAGGCTATTGAATTTGTTTTCTGCCCCTTCCAAGATTCCACTGAATTAAAGCATTTAAAAAATCCAGAAGAGAAATAGATATACAACAGAAATGAGACTTAAGGGTGAAGGGGACCCATGACTGAGATACTTTAATTTCTGGAGTAGGGAAGCAGGCAGTTGGATGGAACAAAGCAAGTCTCAGCCTTCACAATTATAAAAGAAAACTTCTGTGAAGGTGGAAGCCAATCTCCACCTGAACATCACAGAGGCCCTGGACTCAAGGTTAGCAGAGTAGGGTGTGGGGAGGGGGTTGAAGGCATGTACTGGTTGAATATTTACACATGGGACATCTGCAACTTATCACAATACGCCTCCTTCGTCTCTAACAACAAAGCTCCAGGCAAAACTCCCAAGGACTTAAAAATTCAGAGGCTAAAAATAGACTCTGAGAAAGTAGACCACAAAAAAAAAAAAAAAAAGCATAGTAGATAAAAGGAAAAAGGCATAGAAAATGAATTTATGATTAACGCATCTAGCTAATGTAGTCTCAGGAAAAGAAAATGAAGTAAAATGGAGAAAATATAATTATAAGAAGAGAATTTCCTAACACTGAGGAAAACCAAATGTCTTCAGATTGAAAAGATCCCCTGAATGGGTACAAGAAAACAAATTTTGAGGGAAAATCTTTTCATCTCTGAATTACATACTTAACTCCCCTATAATCAAATTTGAAAGAATAGACATTTTCCAAGATATAAGGATTCAGAAATTTTATCTATCATATATATTCTTTTTCAAGAAATTCACTTAGGATCTACCCCCCAAAAAGGAAGAAATATATAACAGGCAAAGCAGAAAAGCGCAGGTCCAACCAAGGAGATCATTCAGAAGTCTTAGGATTGTGACTGCACATTAACCCATCCAGCCTGACACAGCACAGAAGACTCTACAAAGTGTCTTAGGGAAAAAAGGATCTTGATAGAAGAGAATGTGGAATTTAAGCAGGAGAAGAGGAAAGGAAATCAAATAAATCAGAAAAAAAGAAACGCAATTTAAAAATTCAGGTGCCTACCAGTAATTTTCCAAATATGATGCAAACTAAAGTAAGTTGAAAACTGAAGCAGTTGATAACACTCTAGAAAAAAGACTCTATTTGTATTTAAAACAGGAAGAATGTTCTTGTGTCTAGAGTAGCCCGCTTGGTACTGCAGAGAAGGAAATGTCATGCCCTAGTGGCACCAGCATTAAACAATAGCCATCATAATGCGAATGCTGTTCATTGCTTTTCAACTGTTTATTATTTAGCCCACAAAGAATCAAATACTTGGTTGTGATTATACGACAGAATATATTGTTGGTAGTCGTGACATTGTAAAAATAAAAATAAAGCTGACAGCAAATGGTATTTGAAAGAGGAAAAGAGGAGATGGAAAGAGTAGAAATAAAAATATTTTCTTCCAACTTTGAGAGTCAACAGATAATAGAGGAAATTGATGCAGCAAAAAAAAAAAATAAATGTTTAAGGATATCATTTAAAATTACTAAGATAACCAATGTAAGAAGTAAAAATTATATAAATGTAAATATTTAGAAGATAGGTGGTCTAAATGAGTCAGGTGCTCATCTTTCATATATGAGAGCTAACAGATATTGTTAAAAGCTTATAAATCATAAAACAGAAGCACAAATACATGATCCAGTCTTTTGAAAATAAGTACCAAAAGAAGACACACAGTTAAAAGCAATTGACTTGAGATTAGGATTTAGGGAAAGGAGAGCATTGATGGGAGACTGGCATACTTGTACGATTTATTGCCACATGCATATATTTGATGCAAATGATAAAAAACATTGAATTGAAGGCAAGTGTTAAGTTCCAAAGAAGAAGTAATGACTTTAGGGGCAGCAGTCTTACTCTCTTGCAGGTAGGCCATCTCTGTTTCCTCCTTTTCCTCAGCCACTGTGCACATGTTCTGCATTCTCTTGCCATCTAGCACCTCAGCCCTTCAGTGTCTGCTCTGAGTTCTCTTTCTGCTTTGACTCAGAATCACTTCTAACTGGGAAACTTACAATATCCCTGTGACACCCTTGCCTTTCTCTAACATCTGACACTTCTTCCCTTCACATTCAATGGAATGTGACTACGAATGTGATATGATGACACAGAACATCTGAATAGGCAAAATGTCTTGGTGCTGTAAGTGATGATGGAAGAATATTCTCTCATGAGCATATATGAATCTGGACTCTTTTGATTGCAAGTAACAGAAATCAAATTTAAACTAGTTAACAAGATAAAGGAGACATGATTGACTCTAGCACTCCAAGGAAGAGTTATGATTAAATTGCAGGAAGGGATACAGGTAGGTCTCAAAGAAAGAATGGTACCAGGGCTTCAAGCACTGCACTGCTATGATTCCCTTTCTCCATCAACACCTGATTTTTCTCTGCATACCAACTTTATCACCCTTACTGAAGACCAGAGTCCTCTACATGGTGGCAAACACAGGGCATGTGTGGCAGCTCTCAATCCTCATAACAGCCAGCATTTCCATCCTCAGGCCTAGTTTACAAAATCTCAGAGAACAACATTAATGGGCCCACTTTAGGTCAGGTGCTGAACTCAGGACCGATTAACTATGATCAATGAATGCTACAACTGAACACATTGGGTCATGCACCACATTCCCTCACCTCCACTGACCAATCAACTGTGGTCAGGGAAACAGCGTTATGCAAGAACAAGACACATCCTGCTGGAAATATATGGTTAGGCTAGAGAAAAAAAAGTATTAAAAGAAGAGAGATGCTATTCCAGGAAGTGGTATTGGGAGACAGAGATACTAAACAGATAAAACAATACATGTTCACATATAGGAGATAAAACTGCTTCAAATAAATTATCTGGTGCATGGTAACTACGAAAAAACTGTCAACTTTCTTAGCATTAAAACTATTTCAAAGAAATTATCTGGCGCATGGTAACTGCAAAAAATATCAACTTTCTCAGCATTGAGGCTTTAGGAGAAACAACAGTTAAGGCATTAATTAGAACTTATCTATCAAAAAAGCTAACAAATGGGAGAAAGGATGATTATTTATAGTTTCAACAATTATGTAACTTTTGCCCACCACTCCATTAAAACAGCTGCATTTGAATATCCTCAAATCTGACAAAATTTTGTCCTTTGGGCAAACATGTATTTTCCAAACAGTTACAACTTAATTGGATATATGAGTGATAATAAATAAGAAAGGTGATAAAGCTAAATGTTTTGATTTAAAAGCAATGTTTAGGGATTTAAAAATAAAATAAATGATTATAAATAATAAACAAGTTTTCCTCTGTGACTCTAAAAGTAATTCCAAAGAAGGGAATGCAAAAAGTCATTTTTGGAGCAAGAGAAGTATTTTTTATTTTTTTTACATTTACTTATTTATGTATTTATTTTATTTCAATGGTTTCGTGGGTACAGGTGATTTTTGGTTATACAGATAAGTTCTTTAGTGGTGAATTCTGAGATTTTGGAGCACCCATCTCCCATGCAGTGTACACTGCACCCAATATGTAGTCTTTTCTCATTCACCCACTTCCCATTCTTACCCCAAGTCCCCAAAGTCCAATATATCATTCTTACGCCTTTGCATCCTCATAGCTCAGCTGCCACTTATAAGTGAGAACATATACTCTTTGGTTTTCAATTCCTGAGTTACTTCACTTAGAATAATGGTCTCCAACTCCAACCAGGCTGCTGCAAATACCATTATTTCATTTCATTTTATGGCTGAGTAGTATTCCATGGTGCATATATACATTTTCTTTATCCACTCGTTCATTGATGAACATTTAGGTTGGTTTCGTATCTTTGCAATTTTGCAGCAATAAACATGGGTGCGTCTTTTTGACATAATGACTTCTTTTCCTTTGGGTAGATACCCGGTAGTGAGATTGCTCAATCAAATGGTGTATCTACTTTTGGTTCCTTAAGAAATCTCCATACTGTTTTCCATAGTGGTTGTACTAGTTTACATTTCCACCAGCAGTGGAAAAGTGTTCCCTTTTCACCACATCCAGGCCAACATCTATGATTTTTTTGTTTTTAAATTCTGGCCATTCTTGCGGGAGTAAGGTGGTGATGGTAGGTATCTCATTATGGTTTCATTTGCATTTCTCTGATAATTAGTACTGTTGAGTATTTTGTGTATGTTTGTTGGCTGTTTGTATATCTTCTTTTGGGAATTGTCTATTCATGGCATTTGCCCATTTTTTAATGGGATTATTATTTTTTTTTTTTTGGCTGATTTGTTTAAGTTCCTTGTAGATTCTGGGTATTAGTCCTTTGTCAAATGCATAGCTTGCAAATACTTTCTCCCATGTCAAATGCATAGCTTGCAAATATTTTCTCCCACTGTGTGAGGTGTCTGTTTTCTCTGCTGATTATTTATTTTGCTGTGCAGAATCTTTTCAGTTTAATTAGGTTCCATTTATTTATTTTTGTTTTTGTTGCATTGATTTTGGGTTTCTTAGTCATGAATTCCTTGCCTAAGCCAGTGTCTAGAAGAGATTTTCTGATGTTATCTTCCAGAATTTTTATGATTTCAGGTCTTAGATTTAAGTCTTTGATCCATCTTGAGTAGATTTTTGTATAAGATGAGCCATGAAGATCCAGTTTCATTCTCCTGCATGTAGCTTGCCAGTTTACCTAGCACTATTTATTGAATAGGGTGTTCTTTCCCAACATTATATTTCATATGCTTTGTAAAAGATCAGTTGGCTGTAAGGATTTGGCTTTATTACTGGGTTCTCCATTCTATTCCATTGGTCTATGTGCCTATTTTTATACCTGTACCATGCTGTTTTGTTAGCTATAGCCTTGTAGTATAATTTGAAGTCAGGTAATGTGATGCCTCCAGCTTTGTTCTTTTTGCTTAGTATTGGATTTAGGGAAAGAAGAGCATTGATAGAAGACTGATATATTTGTATTATTTATTGTAGTCTTTTCTCTTTTACTCATCTCCCATGCTTACCCTCAAGTCCTCAAAGTCCATTATATCATTCTTATATATGTAGCCACCTGTAATGAGTTACTTGAAATAAACAGATCACTAAAAGACATGTGTTTATTAGACTTACCCTGTCAGGGTTTGAGAAGCTCTTTCTATACTATTTTCTATACAGATAAATAGTTTAGGTTTAGCAAGCTGTACTGTCTCTATCAGGGCTATTCAACTCTGCCATTGTTACTTGAAAACAGCCATACACAATTAGGAAATTAATGGGTATGGCTGTGTTCCAATAAAACTTTATTTACAAAACCAGCATATTCCTCAGGGTTCTCTAGAGAAAGGAATCAATGGCATAGATAAGTATTAGTTTGGTGCAAAAGTAATTGCAGCTTTTGCCATTATTTTCAATGGCAAAAAAAAACGCAATTACTTTTGCACCAACTTTTAATAGATTGATAGAAGAAATGTATTATATGCATGGGCTTATGTGGTTATGAAGGCTGAGAAGTCCCACAATATGCCATCTGCAAGATGAAGGCTCAGGAAAGCCAGTGGTACAATTCGGGTCTAAAGACCTAAGAACCAGGAAAGCTGACGTTGTAACTCTCAGTCTGAGACCAAAGACCTGAGAACCAGAGGGGCCACTGGTAGGAGACCCCAGAGTTCAAAGGCTTGAGGACTAGATTTCCACAATCTGCCATCTACAAACTGGAGAAGCAAGATAGTTGGTATGTAATTCAGTCTAAGTCTGAAGGCCGGAGAGGATGGTGATGGTATAAGTCGTGGTCTGAGTCTGATAGCCTAAGAACCAGGAGCACCAGTGTTTGAGGGCAGAAGGTAGATGTCCTAGCTCAAGCAAAGAGAGAAATTTCCCCTTTTTCTGTACTTATGTTCTATTTAAGCCCTCCATGTGTTGAATGATACTGCACACTTTGGTGAGGGCTGATTTTCTTTACTCGATCTACTTATTCAATGCTAATCTCTTCTGGAAACACCTCACAGGCACACCCAGAAATAATGCTTCACCAGCTCTCTGGGCATCCTTTAGCCCTGTGAAATGCATATGTAAAATTCGTCATCAGGCTGTTGGATTTGGCCTGCTACTGTTCTGTGCTCTATACTAAGCAAATATTCATCACCTCCATTCTTTCACTCTCTTCCTTCATATACCTTACCTACTATATTCATCCTCTTTTAAAGCATAAAAGGGATGCTTTAAAATGTCTCACAAATTTTCACTGATAAATTCTAGTTCTGATCATGACAGAACAGACTGTATCAGATCAACTCTTCTGCAAGAATATCTATAACACTAGATATACTATAGAACACAGCTGTTTGAAGTTAATAGACAGGAACCAAAGTAGCCAGGACTGGAAGGGTCCATATAGTAGAGAAAAGGGAAGCACATGGAGGAAAGCTGTACCTGTTCCTTCAATTTCTCACTTCAGTGAATTTTTCCCTTCACAGTATAGCACATAGAGGCCAAGCTGAAGAAAGTAGCACAGAGCTTTTGGGATTTTTAGAGGCAAGTGGAAGATTCTTGAGTCAGTCAAGGCTTAGAGACCAAAATCCCAGAGAAAATGGAACTTTCTGCAAAACAGTCTGTATAATTTTTGCTCTTGAATTGTTTGCTGAGTCCCATGTGGCAAAGGACCGAGAAGCTCAGAAATCAACTTCTGGCTTGAAAACAGCACCTTATAAGGCAAATATTTAGCCAAGAACTGAAAGACATGGCCTTTAACTTCAATATACTTACCATCTCATTGAAAAGTACCTAACATCGGCACATGAAATGGCATTAAAACAACAAGCCAAAAGAAATTAATGCAGACATGAAACACAGGCACGGATGAAACAACAACATCTTCAGGGCTCTTTAGCCTGTGATTCAACAGCATCGTACTTTTAAGCCTCTGTGATTTCTGTTCCATCAAATTCTCTTTATCATTTCCTAGATGGGTCCAGTTAATTTTAATAAATCCTTGTCCTAGAGAAACTTCAACTTCTTTGCCTATCTCCAAAAAAAAAAAAAAAATGCTTTCAGACTAGTCTCATCTTGAAACTCTTCAAAAGTATAACAGTCATTGACAAACTGAGGTATACTAATATACTATTCACATTTGTGTTTGCAATCTCACACAAGAAAGCATCAAGATGCTTTTTGGCTTTGTAGATATCATAGTCCTTTTAAAACTTTCCATTATTCGCATTTGTTAACTTGATTTAAGCATCTTCTCATACATTGTGTAGAAACAAAACAAACTCATTACATAATATTTTAAACAGTATGAAAAATGTTGAAAATTTTTTAAAACTCACTTAGTATCCACCACTCAGTAATAATTATCCTTAATATCTGAAAAAATTAAGATAGATGGATTGATGAATAGTGTGTAGGTAGAATAATGACCCCCTAAAGACGTCCACACCCCAATTCCTGTTGATATATTACCTTATATGTCAAAAAGGGACTTTGGAGAGATGATTAAGATTATGAATATTGAGACGGCAAGATTATTCTGAATTAATCACCTGAGTCCTTAAAAACAGAGAATAGTTCCAGATTTTTATCAAAGTGATGCAACATTGGAAGAAGAATTAGACAGATATAATGTGAGGACTTGCCCTGCCTTCTCTGGCTCTGAAGATGGAGAAAGGAAGCCATAAGCCAAGGAAAGCAGGTGGCTTCTAAAAGCTGGGAATGGCCGTTAGTTTATATACAGCAAGAAAACAAGGCCTTCAGTTCTACAAATGAAAGAAACTGAATTCTATCAACAACTCCAAAGAGAGGAAAATGATTCACCCCTCCAGCCTCCAGAAAAGAACACATTTCTGCTAACACCTTGATTTTATCCCAGTGAGATCCATATTAGGCTTCTGACCTATAGAATTATAGTTTTGGTAATTTGTTATGGCAGCAGTAGAAAACTAATATATATAGAAAAATATATAGATGCAGGGCTTTCAGAAAAAGACTCATTGTAAATTGAATAATATCACTTATACATTATATCACATTTTAGAATAGTTTATTAAATATTATATGAATTTACTAGAAACTAAAAATTAAAATTGAACAATTCCTTTATAAGAGATTTGCTTCTTTAAAAATCACCTATTTTTAAAGATTATGAAAAAAATCTTGAAGTGTTGGAGTCACTTTAAAAAAAAACTTTCTGATCTATTGTCCTTAACATATGAGGAAATTAGCATACTCTCACTTCCTCCCATTTTCTTCCTCATCTCTAAATTGTATTTGCTGTATTATTTAATTTACTACATCAGAGTTTATAACATTTATATTTTTTCTCCAAGAGTTTTTGAGTTGTTATTTCTATGATTCAGTGCTCAACACCAATCCTTTTTACGATGGCTTCTTTATTCATCGGTTTTACAATTTTGATTCATTTTTGGTTGTTTGGAAAAAATAGCTATCTAACATTTTTTCATTGAAGGCTCTTGAGTGGTGTGTTCCCTGAGTTCTCACAGACAATGAATGCTTTAAACTTTGAGCTTGAAGGATAAGATGGTTTGGTATAAAATTCCTTGATTATATTTTATTTCCTTGAGAAGAGTGGCAGATACTGCACTGCTTCCCTGTGACACTAGATGTTGCTATGAAGAGATTGCGGCTAACCAAGTATTACCTTCGTCTATAATTTTATTGTTAAATGTTTCCTCTCCTGATAGAAAAGCATTCTTCCTTTACCTCTGAAGTTCTCTGGAATATATCTTTGTGTGGATAGTTTTACATGAATCATTTTGTAAGATAGGGTGAACCCTGCTTATCTGTACATCCGGTCTTATTTCAAAGATTTATCTGCTATTATATCTTTTTATGTTTTTTCTGTGCCCCTTTTCTAGTTTTTTCTTCATTAACTAGAGTTGTGTTTCAGTCATATTGACTAATTTTTTCTTTCTTAAACAGCTTTCATCTCTACAATATTTTTATTTTTCTCTTTCATTTCTTTCCTGATAACTGTAACCTCTCTTCTCAGCTTCTGCTGTTTTAGGTTGTTTTTTCCCCTTGAAAACTAGCATTTTTTTGAGACTTTTTTTGAATAGAGATCAAGCAGCCTACATTTTCTTAAAACTGAAATTTTTGCCTTTCACTATTTAATTACTGCTGCCCTATATTTTTTCATTTGCCCTCTTATTATTTTTTTTCTATTTTGTCGTGTAGTTTATGTTTGTAGGCCCCATGCTAGTTCCTCTGTGATTATTACCCATCTTAAAATATAGCTAGCTATTTATGGAAGAAGAGCTTCCAATAGCCGTGAGGAAATGAAAAGCGTTAAGTCAAGACCGTCAGTAACTTCTATGGGATGTGTGTCTTAAACACTCTCCTAACAAGTCTGTTATTGCCTCAAAAAAATAGCAAAGAGATAAGCAAAAGGAGTTGCTGCCCTTGAGCACATTAAAAAAAAATAGTACCTTTCAATGACATTTTAAAAAATAGGTTGAAATGAAGCCTAAAATGAAAAGACTTTGGGGTTGGTCTTCTTATTGTACAATTGAAATGTCAATGTTCAAGCTGTGCTGGCTCATCAAACTGTACCAGATCCCCTTTACAGTTCTTTGCACCACCCCTCCTTCACCTGACAGCATCACTTCTTTACTATAGAGGGTTAAAAAATGAAGAATAAGAGGGTTTGTTGACCTGTGCCTCTCAGTACCATCTCCCCACTTCTTTCTTGGCCCACTCATACTCCTAAATCTCATCTGTGATGCAAAGATCCTTATAAAAGATCATTTCAGTAAAAAGACACTTACTATTAGGGAAACAATAGGTTCTGCTTGGGGTTTACAGTGGCATTCATGGGCTCTCAGCCTCTTCCTCAACTCTCTTTCAGACTACACATTAGAGCGGTATGCTTATGTATGCAAGTTTTCAGTTATAGCTGATATTTTGCTTTTTTATATGGAGTGTCTTTTTCTAGTTTAAATTCTTATAGTTTTTATTGGTGGGTTTTGAGGGAAAGAAATAGAAAAAAATGCTTTTACTTAGTCATTTTTAACCATCACTCTCAGATAATATTTCTTAAACCAAAAATAAATGAAACTCTTGGTTATAGAATTGGGGTAGAATCTGGACATATGTAAATAGCCTAGATATTAGAATGATAATCATTAAATGACAAAATGGAAAGAAGTCAAATGCCTATGAGAATTATCAGAAAAAAGAAGTTTTTAAAATGCAGCATATTCAGGTTACAGCATTTTTTTCATCTGAGGAATGATGTGGTGGAAAAAACAATCTTCAAAAACAGTAAGTGTAATTTATACTCTTGATTTAGCTTTTTAAACAGCAGATAGATCTCCAGTAATATTCTGAAGGGGTCTTAGACTTGCTGCACAAAAAGCATGAGGGGTTTCAGCTGCAGTTTCAGATCATTTCCATCAAATAGGAGTGTGAGTTGGCCCATCACAGCTTTAAACCTTGTTTATATCATATTTTTCAGGCATCTTATTCTAAAATAGATCAATTTCATCTATGTTGAAGATCCATTGAAGCAAATAAACCTTTTCGTGATAATCACAGCAAGGGTAATAGGGAACTTCTCAGCAGTAACATTTCTACCTTCAGCGTGCTGACCACTCACTTTGATGTTGTGCAGATTGGAGTAAGTTCCATCTGGGGCTTGATGAAAGTTTCATCAGTGTTCCACTATGCTTAGCTTTTAGGTTCTCAAATTCTTAACCTTCCATTGAATTTACATTAAGATAATGTGCACTCAGAATTTACTTTGATCCTCTAGTCACACACTCAAAAGATTTTCCACCAATCACATTTTTTTCATCTCTTGTTAATTATAGTTGAATATATATGTGCTGTACATTTTTGCATTATGACTGATTCACTCTGTATTTCCGAATTTTCTCACTGTCAAATGATTAATTCACAACGCATTACAATTCTTGTCATTGCCTCACCCCTTTCCACTTTTTAATTATCTGAACTCTGTTTGCATCATAACCTATACCTCTCCTTACTAGAATTTTCAACATTGCAATTATTGTTATGTTGTGATTAATAATATTCCCCAAACTCCTCAAAACTAAAGATCACTGTAAACATGTAGGCCTACACAAATGACAATGACAGGATAGCATGCTTTTTGTTGTCAATACCACACCTGCTGGTTTAGGATTGTGTGCACTAGTACACAGGTGTCTTGGTCAAGGGTTTGTGAAAATATACCTTTTTGAGCCTTGAAAGACACATTTGGTAATTCTGCTAAGTTACTAGCTGATTTAATAATGCTGCTTTTCTGGGTCAGTGATCTCAATTAGAAATATGAGCAACTGGTGTGGGGGTGCGGTGGCTCACGCCTATAATCCCAGCATGTTGGGAGTCCCAGGCAGGTGGATTCACTTGAGGTCAGGAGTTCAAGACTAGCCTGGCCAACGTGGTGAAACCCCATCTCTACTAAAAATGCAAAAATTAGCCAGTCGTGATGGTGCATGCCTATAATCCTAGCTACTGGGGAAGCTGAAGCAGGAGAATCTCTTGGATCCAGGAGGCAGAGGCTGCAGTAAGCTGAGATCGCACCACTGCACTCCAGCCAGGGTGACAAAGCAAGACTCCATTTCAAAAAAAAAAAAAGAAAGAAAGAAAGAAAGAAAAGAAAAGAAAAAGAAAAGAAAAGAAAAGAAAACATGAGCAACTATTGCTATGTTCCTGAAAGAATTAGAA
Source organism: Chlorocebus sabaeus (assembly GCF_047675955.1). Lineage (NCBI taxonomy): Eukaryota > Metazoa > Chordata > Mammalia > Primates > Cercopithecidae > Chlorocebus > Chlorocebus sabaeus. The sequence continues at coordinate 48,579,581 of NC_132923.1, read as the reverse complement.
TATTTGGCTAAAAATGGAGTCTACTGGCATTACAATAGTTTTATTTGTACCTCAGCTTTCACATAAGGAAAATCTTGACCTCTTACTCTAAGGAGATAGATCTTATTTTAATGATGACCTAACTCTCTTCCACATGGAAGCATCCTCTCCTTTAAAAGTTTGGAGATGTGCTGCTTAATACTCTTCAAGTTAGGCAGCAGATTGTTACATTTTTATTTCCATCTGCATAAATGTGAAGGTTACCTGTGGAGAAGCCCTCGGTATCACTGACATTTAGAGAGAAAGCCTACACTATTCATTCACTTCCCATTCACTAAATGATTAGGCTAGAGGATTTAAAACATATGCTTCCCCATTTCCCCCTTCTTATCCCAGCATCTTACACAAGGCAAAAAAAAAAGACATAGTCAAATATTTTTATGGAAAGAAAGAGGGCATTATTTGGTATTTGTAGCTATCATGCAATATAATGACTTTAAAATCTTCTAATTCTCTGCTTGTGCTCCAAAATATTGGCCTCGGAATTAATAAGAATCTATTTATTACCAGCATTTATCCACAAGGTCCTTGGAAATCCCACAGTATTCACTTCTGATAGGTCTATTACAGCTGTGAAAAATGAAAATACATGTATCATGACTTCATTTATTCCTTCTCAAATACACATTTTCCAGATGGAATTCTATGGTTTGGTTTTCTTAGAAGGAAAAGAAATGTGACCTATAGTATGATTGCTGTTATTCAGAATATCATTGAAATACATTTAACTAGGCATCTACTGTTTGGGGAATTTGCAGTGATTGTTTCAGTTCATTACTTTCAGGGCTACGGTGCTATTGTCAAGGCCTCAAAATCAGTGAGATGGCCTAAACCCAGGTCAGAGAGGCTACAATAGCACAAAGGCAATTATGCTGCAAGAAAAATGTTGTCCACTAATCAGCTGGCAATCAATTACTAAGAAGGGAAGATAACCCTCTCCCCACTCCAGCTCTTCAGTATTAATAGTGCCATCGTGTAATGACTTTAGGCTTGCGCAGGTGCACGAAAGGACAGACTCTATAGCACACTGCATCGAAGATTAATGAGTTCTGTCAATTTGCCCAGCAGACATCTGATTCTCCAGCTTTCTGTAGCTACTAGTTTTACACTTGCCTCAGGGTTTTTCCCCCTGAAAAAAATTAGCTAGTAATTTAAATACATTCAATAAGCGTACATCTTTATGGCAGGAAAAAACAGCCTAATTTTGCAATGAAGTACAAACCAAAAAGACTCTTCATCTGAATATTAACACAGCAAGTGGTTTATAATGGCAGTATTCTTTTAGTCATACTTTATTTTTAGTTGTCGCAATTAGTGATGTACAGGATTCAGAGGCTATATAAACCCCTCAAAGTGGAATCATGTAAATCCAACATCCCTGATATTCTCCATTCCCCTGCTGAAAAGGAAACAACTCTGAGAGCTTCAGTAAGTTATGGAACTGTTTTAAAGCCTCCTGCAATACAAATGGTTTGACTAAGGAGGAGACTTTGAGCCCACTGATTTTCTGGGTAAAAGCCATTGAAACCTTCCCCACACCCCCACCTCGAAGGAAAATGCAGCACTGGCCCAGAGAACTTGGTCACCCAGGCCTATACATTTATGTCAGAACAGGAATTGCCTATAAACTGAAATGAATATCAGGAAATTTGCTGTTGCTCTAAATTGATATTTTATAACCCAACTACTGTAAAATCTCATAATCTTTAAATACACGAGGTCAATGTTCTAAATGGCTATTTTATGATGCTCCCTAAAGCCTGCGATTTGTTTCTCGTGAGGACCTAAGTCTTCCTAGTTCATGGCTCTCCCTCAATTGCTCTTTCAATGAGTGTATGAATAAAAGAGAAAAGCCTCTGACTCAGAAACATTATTTGTTCTTTTACCTTCCTACCTACATTCAATGTCACAATCACCCATCCATGAAATCTTTTTGCAGAGTACATTGATTGGATATTAGATTTTGCTAATTAATTCTTTGTATTAATGTCTTCTGATGCAATGTTATCAACCGTTTCCAGTAAAAATAAATAAAGACTTTTTTAAAAAGGAAAAAAAAAACAGCCCCACTATAACTTGATTTTCATATAAATGGATTTAAGCCTCCCCAAATGTTATAGTTACGTTGATCATTGATCCATGTTCGATGGCTGATGCTGTTTAAATTATTATTTTTTAGAGTAAGAAACAATAGAGTAGGAAATATTTTTGATCTGGAGAAAATATTCCTAGGAAGATACCACTACCTGTGCTTCCTTGAAAAAATAAAAAGTCTCATATTCTCAAGCCCCTAATATTCAAAGTTAGAAACATTTTGAAACCCACATCAGTCACAGATTTTTCATCCAAAAGAAATGAGAGACACATAATTGAAGCCATGACCTCGTATGAGTCAACAAGGACGAATGTCACCTCACCTCCACTATAAAAAGATCTTAGCTGCTTGAATTTTGCTCTGCATAGTTTTACCTACATCAATATCTGTTTATCCATCCAGGATATGAAAATGAGATTATTTTTCCCAAATATCTACTACCTTTGAATGAAGCCTTTGGCAGGCCTTTCATATGGCTCACCTATAAGAGAGCCCTGCCCAGAGCTGAGAGCTGTTCTGCCTGGAGACATAATTCTGGGAGCCTAACCCTGATGCATGAGAACGAGGCTGCTATTTGGAGTGCTGCTACAGGTATCAAAGACAGAGCTAATCTCAGTCACATTTAATCACACATTGAAGTATATGCTTATGTATGTGTATGTTACCAAGTTCTTAAATACCACCTGACTACTAATTTGGGGTCAAAATTAAAGGGATACTTTAGAAACTAATACCTAAGATCTATTTGGATGTTCTGGCTAAAAAATAGAACTGTGTGAATTGAATGGATATGCAAGGAAATTAGACAATACTATGCACAATATTAGCACTCTGGTCCCAAAAAACATCTAGGTTCATTAGTCTCTTCATATCACTGTTTCAGGATTGGATATTATTGTCTGATCCTCAGGTGTGTACTAATCATTATTATTAGATTTAAAAAAAGACAACTCTTATAGAGATTTAAAAAAAAAAAAGAAGAACCTCTGGACCCCTGCAAACTCAGACTATGGAGGGCAGAAGAAAAACTGAATTTTATTTCAAAATATCTTTAAGGAGCAGGGGGCAGAAACTTAAATAAATATAAGCAGAAGAAAAGGTCATAGAAGAACAGGGTGATTTCCTATCTCTGCCCCACACCAGTCCTGGGGTATGTTTTATCCAGATGGTTTTCAGTCATCAGGCAGAGCACTTCTCAGGTAGGGGCTGCCTTTAACTGGAAAGGGCCTACTATGACAGTCAATGCCAGCCTGTCCCTTTAATGCACATCCTGCAGGTGGCTGCATGATTACGTATAGAGGTAAGGCTGGTGTCCACTTAAACATAAGGATATTTCCTGTAGACACGGATCTCAGTTTATTTCAGCCAAGAAAGCGATTTAATTAGCCTGCCATGAAATAAAATGACTGATAGAAACAAACACCTTGTCTCTGTTTCCCACTCTGTGAAACCAATCACCTCTTCGAAAGCATCTATTCAGAACTTACCTAGTATACATGCCAGGATAAATTCCCAAAGCAGGGCACATTTGAAATGCAGGCCTCAGAACGATTTTCCACCCCATGATCAGATACTCTGAAACATCAGAAATATCAGAAACAGCCTCATTAAATACTCCAACTATGAAACCATTTAACTTTGTAAAATAAAATTTTATATTTAAATTCAAAGAAAAGCCTAAAAGCTTTTTCAACTTTTAAAATAATGATAACTAACAGTGCTCATTAAAGTCAGACACTGTTCCAAGTGCTTTACATGTGCTAATGCTTTTAGTCCTCCTGACAACTTTATAACATAGGTACTATTATTGTCCCCTTTTTACAGATGAGGAAACTAAACTGGAGAAAGGTTTAGTCATTTGCACAAGGTCAAACAGCTGATACATAGCAAATCCAGGGAGTTTCTCTTCGGTCTATGCTTTTTTTTTTTTAACCACTACATTATGTGTAGAAGTTTTAAATGATCATCCTACAATAAAAGGCAAAAACTATAGAAATATTTTTTAAATTGTGAAATAATAGACAATAATGAGCATAGCGTATAATTGGGCAATAGTGTGATAGAGCTATATAATCAACCTAACATATCAAAACTCCCCATTTGTAAGTCCAAGGCTGAGTCAATCAAATTTCCTGAATTCACTCGAGTTTCTTTTAAGTGTTCATCTTGGATGTCCATTTTTCATGCGAGGAATTTCTGTGGTGAACTGGTGCTGTGCCTCCTGGGATTTCAGCCACATGACATACAGATATTGGACTTTTTCTGGAAGAGCATATATGAGAATCAGCTTGGATGGAAGATCATCTCTTTCTCAGAGGACTTACTAAGGACTGCAGAAAGTTCTTAACACCTTCCAGTACTCCCACATTGCCTACATGTTCTCCCTCTAATGCCCCAGGCTTGGTAGGCTTTGGATGGAGTATTAAGATACACTAGCAACAATTCAAGTAACTGCCTTGATATATCATTTTGGTAATAGGCTCAGCTACACATAACAGAAAATTGAATTTATGGTGGGTAAACCAAGCAAAAATTGTCTTTTTTTTCATACAATAAGAGATCACAAAGTTGACGGTCCAGGGCTGGCGTGGCAGTAGCATGACGTCATCGGTGCAACAGCTTTCTTCTCTCTTCACTACATGTTAGGGATGTGGACCCACTCTGCACAACCTTAGACACTATGATTTGGATACAGACAGGATGAAGGGAGAAGAGCGAGGTGAAAAGAATGTGCCAGCTGAGCCTGGCTGTTATCTAAGGAACTTCCCTGAGACTCCTGCTCTAAGATTTCTGTTTATATCTCATTGTCCAAAACCGCATCACATTGTCGTCCTCAGTCGACAAAGAAGTCTGGGAAATGTGTTTTTAGTTGGGCATTTTGCCACCAGGAAAAATAATTTCGATTATGACAGCAATAAAGAAGAAAAGAATAGAATTAGGTAGTCAACTCTCAGTCTGCCACACTCACATTAGTCATGGATGGAAGAATCCTCACATTGCTGCATCTCGCCCCTACTTAACCAATTCCGCAATTTAGAATCTGTCATCTGCGGCTCAGATATGTAAGAATACTTTTGGTTATAAGTAAAAAAAAATTCAAAGTAGCTTACATGTAAAAGGAAATGTAATAAATTTATATAACTTAAAAGTATAGAGTATATTGGCATCAGCTACAGCTAAATCCAGGAGCTTAAACAGTCTTGCAGAGCCCTTCTCCTCTACTTCCTCTTTCTCCTCTTCTTCCTCTTAGACAAGCTTTCTCTATGTAATACAGGAAATGGCTTCTGGTCATCTTCTCCTATAAACTTAGCTTTCCCAGTGGAAAGATGATTGTGTATAGTACTGAGGTTCCAAAGATAAATAAAATGGTATCCCACATTTAAGAAGTTCATAAGTCAATGGAAAAGATTTAATTTTCTTGATTGAATCAACTTATGTGAAATAACGTATTATACCCTACTTACTTTAAGTATTTTTTAAAATTTATCTGTCATCCCTAGTCTGTACTAGTATCCATCGCTGTCAGATAAATATCCCTTCAACTCTAAAGTCATAAGAATGGATATCATGTCCCAAAGTATATTCCAAAAGCAGAAGTTCCAGCATGCTACGTAGAAAAATACCTAACAAGTGTCAGAAATCATGCATGCTACATCTTATTCTTACCGACTGTAAATGTTCATTAGCATGTTAAAGATTCCAGAAGGTCCTAAACTAAGAATGTCTGTATAATTTATATAATCTAGCATTTTCCAAATTGTAGCACACAATAGTTTTGTTGTTGTTGTTGTTTTACTTGAATAGAAGAAACTCAGTCCTACAAAACTAGTCCTTGGATTTGAAAGAAATTTTAAAAGGCCCAAAATAAATGAGAATTATAATGTACATTTTATAATATGTCACACAGTATGCCACAGTAAAGACATAATTCCATGTTCATGTCATAATATGCATCATAACTACACCAAAGGTAAACAGTGACCAAAGGAGTGAAAATAGGAGAGAAAAGTTCACTTTTGTATGTACTGGGAGAATGAGTTATTTCTTTTGGAAGCAACTCCGTCTTCCAGCAGGAATCTAAGTGCATTTTGACAGGAGAATGCTGAATGGTTCATGTTGTTTACTTAATTATACACTGAAATACCTGGGAATGAAATACGTCTTTTTATGTGCAACATACCTAATGCAGCAGTGTCTAGGTTGAAACTACATCGTGCTCTTTGTGTCTGGCATGTTGCTCAGTGGCTTGCACATTAATAGGCTCCCTGTGTACTTCAAACTGACAATAATCATAAGCCTCAGCAACATCTAAACTCGTCTAGCTTCCCTCCATTGCTACACTTTCTACTTCCCTACATTCATGCCACTGTGTAAGCCATTTCTGCTATGTCAATGCCCTATTCTGAGGCTGATGCAGTGACCCCCAGCTCAAATCCTACTTCCTCTGTGAAGTCATCCCTGACCATAATATTGGTTAATATTTACTGGGCACTTACCATGTGCCATGCTATAAGTGCTTTGTACACATAATTCATTTCATCCTCACACATCTTGAAGTCCAATGAGGTCAATTTGATCATTTTCTCCATTTTATATGAGTCCTAGCCATCACATCCTGGTCACTTCCTTTTCTAATTGAAAATTAAAGCACTATTTTAGAAAATTTCCATTGACGTGTGTGTCTATAGATAGGACAGGAACTGTTCACATCCCTTGACCATTTGACACAGCACTAGTTGCAGGTGTTTTGTGGCAGATTGTAAATATAAAAGGTTATATAGAGTGTATTGAACTAAGGCTGCCTCTGCCTCTGTTGAGGGATATGTTAGGTTGTTAAAATCAAGTAAATAGAAGCTTACTGCGACACATGGACATTGAACATCATCATAATCTAACCACACTCTAAGCTGTCCAAAGTCTGAATCAGATGTTTTATATATATAAAGTCTGTTATATAAAAAGAAAGAGGCAGGAATCCATTCACTGAAACCGATATTGTGCCTTTAAAAAGTATTTGATTTGAGCATTTAAAATGCTGTGCTCCACTGCTGGTTTAATTTTTATAAATGTTCTCTCCCTTATAGATCTTCTCAATAGCCACATCAGAGGAGTGTGAAGCAAGAATAAGCTCCTCATTCAGGCACTCAGTACACTCCTGCTTGATTGGAATGGATATTGTACATAATATGTCCCTACAGATGTTTCCTCCAGTGGGGCACATTGAATTTCATTTAAATGCCAAGGCACAAAATCTAAAACAATGTGACTTTAACAAAAAATCTGATGAGGAATTTGATGAGAAAATGGCAAGAATTCCTGTGGCATTTGGGTAACAATTTCAAGCCTTCATTTTAATAGAATAAACAGGATCATATTTCATTCAAATCTGGCAATGAGATGAGCTTTGGGTATTACATTGATATAAACCAATAAAGAATTTGCAAATTTGAAGCACTAATTAACAGACACAATATTAAATGAAAAAAGTTTGCTCCAGGGGCAAATATATTTTGAAGACTTTAAACTTTTATTAAAAGACATTTTTGAATCACTTCTTTGGTAGTTTATGCTTTTGCTGGTTTTTACAAAATACAGGAGTACTGTGACATTTTCAAACTGATACCTTTAATATGGCATCTGACATTCCTTTCTTTTTTACCTTTTTGAGGCAATACATCAATGTCACAATGTTTTGAAATGTAGAGAAAAATAAGCCAAAACATGAACCCAATATCACAGAATAGTCAAAATAAGTTTCATTTAAGATATTCTGTCAGTGTCTAGAGTTCAATAAACTACAGATGTTCAAGTTGACCATAGTAGGTACATCCCAGAACAATTATCAAAGCTACTCCCAGGGTATAACAAATTAGGCCAACTACCTCAAGAGTAGGGTGAGTACTCAGAATGATGGTCAGAAGGGCAGAAGCACAAGTTCTACTACCTTGTACTGGAAGAGACCTCAAGATTTTACTCATGTAGTCAGGTGATAATTTCACCACCACCACCAGCGTGCCAATGGCATCCACCCACACATCACATGAATGCCTTTGTGTCTTGCTGTATCCTAGATGTCTCTGGGATGCTAATATGAGCCTAATTTCACCTGGAAAAATATGTGAAGGGAGGTAAAGGGATGGGTGTAAGGAGATACAGTGGATTTAACTCAAGTCTTGCAAGCAGGTAATACTTCTTAAATGAATCATCTATTAATTTTTAATTCTATATGAATAAAGTTATTTCATGATAGTTATAGAGGAAGAACTCTCTGAAGGCTTTGCTTACTGGTCACAAGTGCACTACAGAAAGAGAATTTTCTCTACCTAATTGCAATTCTGCACAGTTGCTTTCTTGAGACTACAATATCTAAGACATATGTATCTAAAGACTCATACTTCAGAAAATAGGAATGTCAGCCAGAATGTTAAAGAATCAAATATACGAGACCAACCTTCACCTAAGGTGATGTGGTCTGGCTGTGTGTGTGCATGTGTGTGTGTCTTTTGCTGTGTGTGTGTGTGTACATATATACATATGTACATATATACATATATACATATATACATATGTACACACACACACAGCAAAAGACACACACACACACACATATATATATACATATTTTTTGAAACGGAGCCTCGCTCTGTTGCCCAAACTCCACCTCCTGGGTTCACGCCATTCTCCTGCCTCAGCCTCCCGAATAGCTGGGACTACAAGCACCCACCACCACGCCTGGCTAATTTTTTGTATTTTTAGTAGAGACGGGGTTTCACTGTGTTGGCCAGAATGGTCTCGATCTCCTGACCTCGTGATCCGCCCGCCTCGGCCTCCCAAAGTGCTGGGATTACAGGCATAAGCCACTGCGCCCGGCCTGCTGTGTATATTTTTAAGTAGTTATTTTATCCTAAACAGAAGTCAGCTGGTGTTAATATTACCTGTACCAACAATTCTGCAATCTGTGCCTCACAGGTTTTCACAGAGAATTAATTTGTTTGCATTATGTCTAAATGCATTTTCCTTCTAAGGAAGGAAAAGGAAGGGGGATTGGGATAGTACAAGGAGCTTTGTATACACTTGATTGTCACAACCACCCCACAAGCAAGATACTACCGCATCTACATCACAGATGAGGAATGTAAGACCCAGAAAGGTTAAGAAACTGGCCCAAGATCACACAAGCAACAAATGAAGGAGCCAGCATTTCAAATCAACCCAAGCTTTTTCCCGCTATACCCGAGCACTGGTAAAATTGGTTGAAAAGTGAAAGATTTAATCCAATTAGTTAAACCATCAAAAAACTAATTTTACTTAACTCATTTTCACTCAGAAGAAATTTAAGAATGTCTGTGTTTCACAGAAATTGTGAGCCAGCTTTTCAGCAGAAAGCTTAGGAACAAATTTGTACTCACCCACCCACCCTCTTTGATGCATCATATTATCAGTTAGAACCTTATTCCTAGCTCCATTTCACCTGACCTTTTTTACTATTTTGCCAATTTGTCGTATTTTACACACTGTTAGCCATAAGAAATGCTTTCTGGAATAAACATTCTATAAATAAATAAGCAACTAAATACCTTTTCTTGTAATGCATTAATCGGTCATTGGGTGGAATCTAAATGGTCGGCCAGTGTTTTGAGTACCATGTTCCCTCCTCCCCCTCAGTTTTTAATTTAAGGGATATTTCATTGGCATGTCTACATTGTTCTTAACATAAACAAATGAGACTATCCTTGTAAAGGCCGGAATGGAATTCTGCCAGTTGCTGAGTGTGTCTATTCCATTATGAATTCCAGAACTGGGGAAATAATCACAGGATGAGTTCGTGAACACACTGGACCTACTGTCCTGAACTGAAATTCCATTAATCACCTGACCTACATAAGCTTCTACTCTAACTGGTAAACTGCAGTGACGTTTGGGGTCTCCCGAAATTAGTGTTGTTTCACAGCCAAAGCCCAGCAGTCACCCAAAACCATGATTATTTTCTTTTTCTCAATTTGCAGTAACCCTGGTAAAAGGACATAGATTCCCTTGGGGAAGGCTAAAAGAAAGGCCAACAGTCTAAATTTTGGGCAGTGTATCCAGGTTCTTCCTCACAGGAATGTGGCCTCCCCCTCATTGAAAGGATTCTGTTTCTGTAAACTGGTTCAAGACTGGGAACTGATTGAGGGACTGTGACTCTACGTTTTGATTATTTTGGTTTGATTTCTGTTCACTTGACCTTGAACTCTCCCACTTATACAAGTCAAGTAAGAATTCGGTAGACTGCCACCTATGTCACTGCTAGGGACACCATGAGCAACTGGCCAACGCCACATACAATTTTCTGCAAGTCAGACTCTTCTGATAACTGCTTTGACTCCAGTGTCCATTATGGTAACCACACACATTTTGCCTTTGGTGATTAAGCGCCGCCACATGGCCCCTGCCACTCTGGGATCCAGTGATCCCCAATGCATTTATGTTTCCAATTCAGGGGCAGCAGCTCCCACTATAATTTCTGATTTAAAGATAAGAGTGATCACAGACTCTTCAAGGATGCTGGGGCTCCCTTCACAAATTTGTTTCTCACAATGGTATGAGAGATATGTCTTCCGGACCCTCCCAGGATGGGTAAGCAGAACTAATGTGATAAATCCCCCTCTAACATGCCAGAGTGGTACAAGGAAATGTGCGAGTGTACAGACCAGAGAGCATGGGACAGAGGATGGCATTTTAAAATTAAAACAAACAGAACTCACAGGTAAAGTTTTTAACAATAAAGCGCTTTCATCCTCACTGTACTAATTCTATCAAACCACAGTCACAAACCACAGAACATAAGAACTCAGCTTTTCCTTTCGATTGAATATAGTCTTTCCAAGTTTGGGACATCTCAGTGCCCTTCACACTGATTCTCCCTGTCTTCCACAGAGAGTGACACAAGTCCCTCCCACCACCATTTTGTAGCAAGAGTTCAGCACGTACAAATATAAATGAGCTACAGCTCCCAGATGAAGGGCTTGATTGTCTTCTTAGACACCGGCATGAATCAAAGCAAAAAGGAGAGGAAAGTGTTAAAGTCCAGCATTGATACTATCAACAAATCTTGAAGAAAATGCAATTCTATGTTTAAAATGTCATGAACTATGAAATTAATTGAACCAGAATACAAAAATACAAAAAAATTATAAAATTTTTACCCAAATACCCATTCTAATAGTTTAGCCTAGCCACTTCAGTATACAGAGTAATGCAGAGCTATTTTTTAAAAAATTAAACTTGTAAACCTTCAAATAAAAAAATCATCTGGGAAAATGATTTGCATATTCTACAATTTAAGTGCTAAGACTGCAATGGCTTTGCCTCCTAGGCTAGTGCATTTGAAATATAAACATATTTCAACTTAACTTAGTGAATACTGTTTACATCTGAATTCTGATAACATATAAGGCTATTTTCCTTGGAATTTTTGGGAAACATTTGGTTTTACATAATGAAAAAAGGAAACCAAAGAGTTTTTTTCCTTCACTTATAGATAGACATAGGTTTATGAATATTAGTATCTATGAGTCACTCTATATTGTTTGACAAAGGTCAAATTTTGAATATTAAACATTATTTTTTAAATTCCAATTAATATCTACCAATGAATATACCAGATTTATTTTAGTTATGTATTTATGTTATGTAATTATGCATTGATGACCCACTAGACCTGTGGTCCCCAGACTTTTTGGCACCAGGGACCTGTTTGGTGGAAGACAATTTTCCCATGGACTTGGGCTGGGGGTGAGCAGTCATTAGATTCTCTTATGGAGTGTGCAACATAGATCCCCCACATGCACAGTTCACAATAGGGTTTGCACTCCTATGAGAATCTAATGCAGCCTCTGATCTGACAGGAGGCGGACCTCAGGCAGTAATGCTAGCAATGGGAAGCAGCTGTAAATACAGATGATGCTTCACTGACTTGCCCACTGCTCACCTCCTGCTGTGCGGCCTGGTTCCTAACAAGCCAGGGACCAGCAGCAGGCCATGGCCCAGGGGTTGAGGACCCCTGCACTAGACTGCAAGTTTTCTGAAGACAGAGATTCTGTCTTCTCAGTTTCTCACATCCCAATGACTAGCACCATCCCTAGTATGAATCTCTACAGTCGGAGTGTTTTCCAGCTCAGGACCTCCATGTGAACATTTTTCTTCAGTTCTTACAGTGGGATGGAAAGCAATTCAGTGAATTAGAATTTACATTTAAAAACTGGCCACAATGCAATCTAGCTAGCAAGCTGGCTGATCCCTTCTCTGAAACTGCAACCACTGTTAGTATGCTGAAAATAATTCTTTGTAGTAATGGAACCCTAGAAAATCTCCATTTCCATTTAATATAGAGACCAGTGCAGTAGTCTGGGAGCAGTTCTGGAAATACTGCTACTGCCTCTGAGATCTAAACAGTCAATGCCATCCCCAACTTCTTACCTTTTTAAACAAATCCTTAGTGCACAAAATTTAGTTATACGCTTTAGTTTATGACACACTGTTATCATCTATCTGTACAAAAAGCCTCTCGTTTTATTTCCTTTTCACCCACTATATATATATATGTATATCACCCATATTAGACATATATGTCCCTAGACACACAAATTTCCTTGAAAAGCAGTGTTGTTTAGTGTAAATAAATTTAAAACGGTTTTATTATACATTAACATCAAGTTATTAATTGTACTAATAATCACATGTTGTTTCTTATATGTTCACTAAATATTTTTTTTTAGTTCTATTCAGTTTGCCGGGTATAAATATAACGTATGATTTCTGGCTTCTGCATTCTATCATATGTATATACCACAATTTACTTATCCACATTTTTAATACATCTTAATCTTTACTACCTCAAATAATCCTGAAATGAACATATATTTCCACTTGTAGGTTTTTTTGTACATGCCTCGTTTCACGGAATACTTCCAGATTTCCCTTCAAGATGGTTGCACTGGTTTATATTTCCATCAGCAGTTCATAAAAGTTCTCATTTCTCCACGTCCTTGCCAACACTTGATATTATAAACTTTTTAATCTTTGCCAATTTGATAGATATAAAATGATATATCACAGTTATAGGCTCAACATCATTTCATATAATTAATTGGCTTTTTAAAAATTTCTCCTTTTTGGAAGTGTTGATTATGTATTTTTTCCTTTTGGATCCTGTGTTTGTGATAGTTATTTGTAGTAGTTTATTACATAATCTAGATTTCTCTTTCAGTTTTAGATATTATAATAACTTTTCTCAATCTGTAATATGTCTTTAATTTAGCTATGGTATTCTTAATTAACAAAAACATCTTTAATTTTGATTTTGTCAAACCCATAAGATTTTCCCCTTTGATTTGTCACAGCTTACCACAAAACCATAGACAAAAATGGAACCAAGAGATCAATGGAAAATATGTACTTGTCTCTCTCTGCACTGGTTCCATTTTTGGCAAATGGTTCCATGGTTTTATGATATGCTTTCCAATCTGATATGGTATACTCCCTGAATTAGTAAGAGTTCGACAGAGAAACAGAGCCAATAAGATGTATAGAGATATACATAAAGGGAGATTTACCCTACGAATTGGCCCATGCAGTTATAAAGGCCAAGGAGTCCTACAACATGCCAACTGCAAGATGGAGACACAGGAAAACTGCTGGTTTAATTAAGCTTGAGCCCAAAGGCCTAAGAACCAGGAAAGCGAATGATGTAACTCTTAACTGAAAATGAAAGACCTGAGAATCAAAGGGGGCACTGGTGTAAGTCTCCAGAGTCTTAAGGCCAAGAGATTCTTTGCACAAGAGCAGAAGAAGATAAATGTCCCACCTCAAGGAGAGGGTCAGTGTGCCCTTCTTCTACTCTTGTTCTATTCAGGCCTTCAATGGATTGGGTAATGCCTACCCACATTGGTGAGGGTGGACCTTCTTTACTCATTCTACCAATTCAAATGGTAATGTCTTCCAGAAACACCCTCATAGACACACCCCAAAATAACAGTTCACCAGCTATCTGGGCATCCCTTAGCTTACTGAAGTTGACACACAAAATTAACCATCATACCCTCCCCAACTTTTCTCTTAGTTTTTAAAATTGTTTAGTTAACTTATTTTTTCCCATATAAATTGTGACTTATGTCTTATTTTCTAGTTAGAGGTTGCTACACTGAAGGGATGCTACTGATTTTTGTTGCAATGATTGCTGGCATTCTAGTCTTGCTCCCATTCTCAAAAGGAACACGTTTAATATTTTTCCAAGGAACATGATACTTGCTATATTTTTTCAGTGGATAGACTTTATTAATTTAACACATTTTCTTCTATTCTTATTTTTTGATAGATTTATTCAATAAGTATTGAGAACTTACTGTGTAATAGTCACTCTTCTAGGACCGGCAGATACAACAGTGAACAAAACAGACATAAATCTTTGCACTCAAAGATCTTATGGTAAGAGAAAGAAACAAACAAACCAAGATAATTAAGTCACATAGTAAAATATACTAGATGCTAAAGTAGCACAGTTTCTGGGCCCTTCCCACAAATCCAATCCCACTTAAAAAGAAATCACAATATTGAAAAAACCACTAGGGCATTTCTGGGAAAGGGAATATTATGTTGAACTTGTTCATGTGGAATATCAGCATTAGCCTGAGGCAGGAGGCCAATGGGTAGGACTATAGAATAAGAAGATAAAAGAGAGAGGACTCTCCTGGGGTTCTGTTCTTGCTTTCCCTCCCATTTTGCTTCTGCCTATCCTCATTGTTCCCATATCTGCAGGACTCAGACTTCTTGTCCAGGTATTCTCAGAGGTTAAGTCAGAGCAAGATAAAAGTCTTGCACTTGTGAGCCACTGTAAGAAACAGGTGAGAACCTCAAACAAGTGGCTTCTCACTCTTACCCCTCTAAACCCTCAGGGCTGGTAAATTATAATCTATGCATATCTCTTACTGAAGCTGCTTCTCCCTGGAGTGCAAGGTGTGAAGATCTGATCTAACTAAGGAATTGCTTAGTACGCTATAGTTTTCTGGTGTCTGGTCTCTTCACCCCACATCTCACACATACACACACAAAGACACACACTCACACACACATACACACTGACATCTTTGGGGCTGATCTTAACAAGAGCCTGGCCTTTCTCTATTGGTATTATGTAACAGCATAGCTGGTACTTCCAGATGAAAAGAACCGGCAGGCCCAGATAACAAGACAATTAAGGAGCACAGCTATTTCAATTACTGCAATACAGATACAAAGAGAAGGAGAAATATTAGAATAGACAAACCAAGATTTTGATATTGAAAAACGTGTTAAAATACATAAAGGAAGATATTAGTAGTACAGAGCAAAAATATTTAAAAAGTGGCAAGAAGGGAAGCGCTGACAGTTTCAAATAGGGTGTCCAGGAATGGATTCACTAGAAAGGTAACATTTCTCCTTCAAAAGACTCCTAGATTGAGGACTCCTAGATTCAAGTTACAAAATCAAGATACACAAATCAATAGCACTGCTATACACCAACAACGACCAAGCTGATAATCAAATCAAGAACTCAATCCCTTTTACAATAGCTGAAAATAAAATCAAATACCTAGAAATGTATCTAACCAAGGAAGTGAAAAATCTTTACAAGGAGAACTATATAACACTGCTGAAAGAAATCATAGATGACAAAAGTGGAAATACATCCCATGCTCATGGATTGGCAGAATCAATATTGTGAAAATGACCATACTGCCCAAAGCAATCTATAATTCAATACAATTCCTATCAAAATACCAATATCATTTTTCACAGAATTAGAAAATACAAACCTAAAATTAATATAGACCCAAAACACAACCCAAATAACCAAAGCGATCCTGAGCAAAAAGATCAAATCTGGAGGCATCACTTTACCTGACTTCAAAATTATACTACAAGGCTATAGTAACCTAAACAGCATGGTACTGGTATAAAAGTAGACACACAGACCAATGGAACAGAGTAGAAAACCCAGAAATAAGGCCAAATACAACCAACTGATCTTCAATAAAGCATACAAAAACCTAAAATTGGAGAAAGAACACTTTATTCAATAAATGGTTCTGGGAAAACTGGTTAGCCACATGTAGAAAAATGAAACTGGACCCCTATTTCTCACCATATACAAAAATCAACTCAAGATAGATTGAAAACTTAAATATAAGACCTGAAACATAAAAATTCCAAAAGAAAACATAGGAAAAACTCTCCTGGACATTGGCCTAGGCAAAGAGTTTATAATAAAGACCCCAAAAGCAAATGCAACAACAACAACAAAAATAAATAAATGGGACCTAGTTAAACTAAAAAGCTCTGCACAGCAAAAGAAATAATGATCAGAGTAAACAGACAACCCACAGAATGGGAGAAAATATTTACACACTATGCATATGACAAAGGATTAATGTCCTGAATCTATAAGGAACTCAGACAGATCAGCACGAAATAAAACAAATAATCCCGTTAAAAAGTGGGCAAATGACATGAGTACACATTTCTCAAAAACAGATATACAAATGGCCAATGAACATGAAAAAAATGTTGACTATCACCATGGAATCATCAGGGAAATGCAAATTAAAACTTCAATGAGATATCACTTTACCCCAACCAGAGTCATCATTATTAAAAAGGCAAAAAAACAGTAATGTTGGTGTGGATGTGTTGATAAAAGAACACTTACTTATATACTGTCTGTAGGAACCTAAATTAGTACAACCTCTATGGAAAACAGTATAGAGATTTCTTTTTTATTTATTTATTTATTTATTTATTATTATACTTTAAGTTGTAGGGTACATGTGCATAACGTGCAGGTTTGTTACATATGTATACTTGTGCCATGTTGGTGTGCTGCACCCATCAACTCGTCATTTACATCAGGTATAACTCCCAATGCAATCCCTCCCCCCCCGCCCCATAGTACCATTCAGGACATAGGCATGGGCAAAGACTTCATGTCTAAAACACCAAAAGCAACAGCAGCAAAAGCCAAAATTGACAAATGGGATCTCATTAAACTAAAGAGCTTCTGCACAGCAAAAGAAACTACCATCAGAGTGAACAGGCAACCTACAGAATGGGAGAAAATTTTTGCAATCTACTCATCTGACAAAGGGCTAATATCCAGAACCTACAAAGAACTCAAACAAATTTACAAGAAAAAAAACAAACAACCCCATCAAAAAGTGGGCAAAGGATATGAACAGACAGTTCTCAAAAGAGATTTCTTAAAGAACTAAAAGTAGATCTACCATTTGATCCAGCAATCCCACTACTCAAAGGAAAAGAAGTCATTATGTCAAAAAGACACCTGCACACATGTTTACTGCAGCAAAATTCACAACTGCAAAGATATGGAACCAACCTAAGTGCCCATCAACTGATGATTGCATAAAGAAAATGTGGTATACATATACCATGGAATACTACTCAGCCATAAAAAAGAACAATATAATGTTTTGCAGCAACTTGGCTAGAACTGGAAGCCATTATTCTAAGTGAAGTAACTCAGGAATGGAAAACCAGATAGCATATGTTCTCACTTATAAGTTGGAGCTAAATGGGTACACCAAGGCATACAGAGCAGTATAATGGACATTGGAGATTCAGAAGGGGGTAGGGTGGAAGGGGGGTGAGAGATTAAAAACTACATATTGGGTACAATGTATACTACTTGGGTGATGGATGCACTAAAATCTCGGACTTCACCACTATACAATTCATTTAAGTAACCAAAAATCCACTTGTACCCACAAAGCTATTGAAATAAAAATTTTTAAAAGACCAGAATAAATGGAGGAAGTTTGTTGTGTGGATATCTGGTAGGAGAGTAACGCAATCCATGCTGGTGAAAGTCAAGTGCTGAGTGGGAGGAAGACAGGGGAGAAAGTGGTAGAACATGAGGCCCATAAAGTAAGAAGGCAGACCACAGGGGTCTTAGAGGCCATCGTCCAAACTTGGTTTTATGTTTCTTTAATTTTTTAAATTTTCACTTTTTTGAAAACATAGTAGGTATATATATTTATGGGGTATGTAAGATATCTTGATGCTGGCAAACATTGTATAATAATCCCATCCAGCTAAATTGAGTACCCATCTCCACAGCAAGTATTCATCATTTCTTTGTGTTACAAACATTCCAATTGTACTTGCTTTTATTCTGAGGGAGTAAAGAAAGCCATTGGCGTGTTTTGAGCCAAGGAGTAGCATGATCTAACTTACGTTTTAACAGGATGATTCTGTTAAAAATAGAAGGTAGAGGAGGTTGATAACAGAAAATTGATAACAGAAAGACTGTCTAACAGACTACTCCAGGTGAAACAATGGCAACGTGGGCTGCAGTGGTCACAGCAGAGGTGTTCAGAAATGGTCAGATTCTGGATGGAATCGATGAAAAGACTGGACATTTACTGAGTAAGGGAACACTAAGAAAGAATCAGGTTTTGGACAAAATACCAGTAACTCATTTCTGGATATGTTAATTCTGAGAATGCTTATAAAACATCCAAATGTAGATGTCAATTACACAGATGGATATAGAAATTTTGTAGTTCAGATGGAACATCTGAATTAGATATAAAAGTTTTGGAAGTAATATGATATTAAAGAACTTAAAGATTCCTTAATGTGATGAACTAAATGGATAGATTATCTGAGTTTAAACAATCATTTTATTCCTGGGATTAAAAACTACTTGGTCATGACATATTAGTTTTAATATAATATAATATTCAGTTAGCTAATATTTTATATGGGATATTTGCATCTATGTCCATGAATGATCTTGGCTTATTAGTCTCTTTCCTTGATCTCTCTTTATCAAGTGTTGGTAACGAGGTTTTAGTTACTGAATAAAAGGAATATGGAAGCTTTTCCTCTTTTGCTATATTCTAGAACAACTTGTATAAGATAGAGTCCAGGCTGTATGGGCCAAAAAAGAACTTGGGTTTTATTCTAAATATGACTTGAAGGCATTGAAGGGTTTTGATTAAAATAATAACAAAATTAAATTTGACTAATGAGATTAATTTGACTATGAGGTGGAGAATAAATTAGAGGGAGCTATTGCAATAATCCAGGTGAGAGATGATGATGCCTTAGACCAGAATGATAGTAGAGAAGATGGAAGTAAGTAGATAGATTTACAATATAATTCAGAGAATATGATTTGTGACTGTGTATGTACACTTGAGTTTTAAAAGAAGAAGTGGGGTTCGGCGCGGTGGCTCACACCTGTAATCCCAGCACTTTGGGAGGCTGAGGCGGGTGGATCACAAGGTCAGGAGCTCGAGACCAGCCTGACCAACATGGTGAAACCTCATCTCTACTAAAAATATAAAAATTAGCTGGGCGTGGAGGCGTGTGCCTGTAATCCCAGCTACTCAGGAGGCTGAGGCAGGAGAATTGCTTGAACCTGGGAGGCAGAGGTTGCAGTGAGCTGAGATCGCACCATTGCACTCCAGCCTGGGCGACAGGGTGAGACTCCCTCTCAAGAAAAAAAAAAGAAAAAGTGGCAACTATTGGACTTCTTAAAATCCAAGATAATCATGAGAGAGCACAACAATGATGTCTAGCTGCAGCAGACACATGACATCTTTATCTACCCCTCCTCCAACTATAAATTGAATGTAATGATATTAAAATTGGCATTAACCTGACTAGGAGTGATCACAAATCTCCCAAAAATATAGTGTGAGAAGATATGTTTAAGTCCACTTTACATTATCACCAAGTGCACATAACAATTTCGAAAAATTCTTGACTGAAATTTTTAAATTAAAAAAATTCTGTTTACTTTTTTCAAGCAGAAAGATCCAGCTATCAATCCCGGATAAGGATTCCCAAACTTTTGTGGATGGCAAAGAGTGTAACAATGCCAACCACCAGAAATAGGAGCCCACAGACCTCAGCCTACTGCATCACCCATGGGCACAGAGTTACCAAGGAGAACACACAGGCACTGGTTAAAACAAAGCTTTGCTCATGCAAAGAAGAACAAACACAGCAAGATCAGCATCCGTGGGGTGCACTGGTCTCCCATGACAAACAGACACCTCCCAAGGGGGATGCACTGCACGCCGCCCATCTCATCATGCTGGTGAAGACCTCTTTTTTTTTTTTTTTACTGAGGCAGAAAGAGCGGTAAGGCAGATATAGCTGCCATATGACACACACACTTATGCACTGCAGATAAGTTCGCTGTGTAACCAGAACATGGAAAGATTTTCTCATAGTAAGGAAGAGTCTGGAACCAAGCAGCAGCCCCACCCCAGCCTCTACATAAGAGGGTATGTCCAGGCCCAGAGCACTGATTGGGCAATCCTGGGGTGGGGCAACGGATGGCACAATGGCTGATTTCTCAACAATTTTTATAACAAGCCCCTATTTATTCTAACTTTTCCATTCTCAAGTACTTTTTTACATGCGCATTACAAGGACTGCTGATAGGAAATCACAAAACGCCATTGAGAAAATGCTATCCTAGTGTGTTGTGTGCTGACTTCAGATTTTCTAACCCATCCTTCTTCTCCAACACATGTCATATTGATTAAGAAAAAATACTGATTTTGCAAATAGTATAAAATAATTGCTATACTGCTTTGTAAAGCATCACAAATAAACCTATCACAGATAATCAAAGGTAGAAAATGTTCATAAAACCTCATTGAAAACAAATATATTTATTAAAAAAAGTTTTTCAACCTTTCAAAAGCAGTAGGTGGGTTATGGAATTACACCATCTCAAGTAATTTCAGACTCTGTTTGGAGATGACATTGCTTAAATTTTTACCACTATTGCACATACCCGTAACACATATTTGAACCAGAGCAGACTTTATATCTGCTAAAATCTTCTCTCAAACTGAAGAGCTTATTGTCACTCATCCTCAGAGGACTAGTCACTTTTGTGAGTTTACATATACATATCATATCTTATTTAATAAGCTCTATCAATTTAAGACAATCAACAAAACTTATATCAAAATGCAGACAGGCCAAAAATCTAATATATTACCAGAGACATCATCCATGAAAATGGATTGAAAAGGTCAAAAGGAATTTACTGCAGGCTTTCTTTAAGCACTATATTTGTTGAGAAAAGCAGTCTATGTATTTGTGAGAAAGAATAAGAGGTCTAATTCCCAAGTACATAAAACTAACATAATTCAACTACATGGTTTCTGAAAACATACTGAGAAAAATAGGACCTAGACTTATAAAAAGTAAGATTCACTGCTCCTAAAAATACGCTATCAGAATATGTAACCCAATTAGGCACCATAATCTCCTGTTTACTGGTATAATTTGGGGGGGAAACAATGTTACTAAGATGACATTTATTTTTCAATTACACTCTTCCCACATTTGAGGCTACGTATGTTTCTCTCACTTTAATGTGGTTGTTTAGGGCAGAGAATCTGATATACTAGAAATAAGATGAATCCGAAAGTTGCAAGACTTGAGTTGGATCCCCAAATCTGGCACTTGTTACATTCCAAACTTTAGGCAAGTCGCTGAATCTGTTTTCTTCTCTGTTAATGGGGTAGCCATTATACCTGGTTTCCAAGATTTTAAATGAGAAGAGGTCCAAGAAATGAATGTGTAAACTTTAGAGTGCTCTATAAATACTGATTATTATTATTGCATATTCTTGAATCCCCCAGCGTGAAACACGCTACTCTGAATATTAATAGTATTCGACACTTGCTTATTGAGTGCAACACACTCAATTGAAATGGTGAATTAATCTTATACGGTCAGAATTAGGAAGCTTACTCTTCATGAGACACATTTCAGAAGCAGAGAAAACTCAAATTGTGAAGCAAGCCTAGTTTTCCTTAAAATATACAGTATGTTTAATGACCTCAAACTGTCCCTCTGGCATCCAAAAGCTTATTA
Source organism: Chlorocebus sabaeus (assembly GCF_047675955.1). Lineage (NCBI taxonomy): Eukaryota > Metazoa > Chordata > Mammalia > Primates > Cercopithecidae > Chlorocebus > Chlorocebus sabaeus. The sequence goes on along the minus strand of NC_132923.1, from coordinate 48,557,503 downwards.
CTTCCCTGATTTAACCCAAACCTCTCTTTTATCCTCATTATCTACTTCTCAATAATCTTTTTCCCTAAAATGTGAACTGTCGGCTAGCCAACTGGGTACACTAAGCTTTGCAAATAGGGAAGAAAGGAGTCATGGATCAATGACACCTCCCTTCCTGCAATTTTCTCAACATTTCCCTTTGTGTGTTCATCAATTAATTTCTCATAAATCCTGAGGCCTACCCTAATTGATATTAAAAGCCTGCCTTATGAACAACATTTAAAATACATATTCAGTTATTATATTTAATGAATATTGCGGTAGCCTTCTAAGTTTCCATAATTGTTATGAAAATTCAAGGTTCTACCTGGCCAAATTTGGCCAATACACTAGTAGCACACTGACAACCAGTTGACTACCTAACTTTTATTCTCTGTTTCTTTTTGTTTGCTTGTTTTGTTTTTGTTTTTCGAGACAGAGTTTCACTCTTGTTGCCCAGGCTGGAGTGCAATGGCGCGATCTCTGCCCACTGCAACCTCCACCTCCCGGGTTCAAGCGATTCTCCTGCCTCAGCCTCCCGAGTAGCTGGGATTACAGGCATCTGCCACCACGCCTGGCTAATTTTGTATTTTTAGTAGAGACAGGGTTTCTCTATGTTGGTCAGGCTGATCTTGAACTCCTGACCTCAGGTGATCTGCCCGCCTTGGCCTCCCAAAGTGCTGGGATGATAGGCATGAGCCACCGTGCCCAGCCACTGTGTTTCTTTTTTCATTATAAATTCTGATTTTAAGGCATTCCTTTACTGTTATAGCTGAGCATAAGCTGTTAAAAGTAACAATGCCAGTTCTTGAATGCTTTGCCACTTAGAAACTTCTGCTGCCAGATATTTTTAAGTCATAACTCTATGTTTGGCCTTCCATAAAGCCCCAGGGTATGAACACAGGTCTGCCAAGCTCTTTGCTACTTTATAGTGAGGGTGAGCTTTGTTCCAGTGTACAAATAAATGCTCCTCATTTCCATCTGAAGCCTCATCAGAATGGCCTTTATTGTCCATACTTCTATCTGCATTTTGGTCATGACAACCAAACTTTCCCTTGTCCTTTTGTCTTCTTCCGAGCCTTCACCAGAATCTCCCTTAATGCTTCATTCACTGTCACTGCAGTAGTCTCTTTCTAGCCTCCTCCTCCAAACTCTTCCAACCTCTGTCCACTTCCCAGTTTCAAGGCCTCTTCACATTTTCAGATGTCTGTATAGCAAGAGCCCCATTGCTCGGTATCAACTTTTTGTCTTAGTCCATTTAGTGTTGCTATTCATATAACAGAATACCTAAGGCTGGGTAATTTATAAAGAAAAGAGGATTAATTAGCTCATAGTTCTTCAGGCTGGGAAATTCAAGGGCATGGCTGAGCTTCCAGCCAGGGCTTTCATGCTGAATCATAAGATGGCGGAGAAGATCAAAGGGCAAGCAGACATGTGCAAAGAGGTAAAATTAGAGGGGCATCCTGGTTTTGTAACAACTCATTCTCATCAGATCTAATCCATTCCCTTGAGAACTAATTCAGTCTCACCAGAGTGAGAACTCCCTGACTACCGTGAGAACAGCACCAAGCCATTCATGAGGGATTCCATTAGGTCTCACCTCCCAGCAGCACCACATTGGGGATAAAATTTTAACACAGGTGTTGGTGGAGACAAACTTAAACCATAGATACCCACACACGCACACACAACCACATTTATAACCACCAATGTGAATAATACTCCTTACAATTTATGCAGTGCACAACCTGCAAAGCCACATATGGTAATAACCTCTTCCTCATAAGTAAGACTTACCTTGCCTTTTAAGGCTTTCAATACATATCTATGATCATTATTATTAACACTATCTATAGTAATGCTCAACCTATATGTCCTTGATACAAAAAGCCTATAACTGATATTGCCATTCCCAGACAATAATATAACATCACTACAATAAAGTTCTACTGTACCATTATTTTGCACTTTGTAAATGAGCAAAGCGAACAATAGGAGCACAAATGGTTTTCTAAGTACTTTTCAATATTTTGGAGTCTGGTAAAATTTCTAGTCAGTTAAAAATGTTTGCACTGGCCAATATGTATCTACCAATGCCACCCAAACTTTTTCTTTATTTTTTTGAGACAGAGTTTCCCTCTGTCACCCAGGCTGAAGTGCAGTGGTATGATCTCAGCTCACTGCAACCTCTGCCTCCCAGGTTCAAGCGATTCTCCTTCTTCAGCTTCCCGAGTAGCTGGAATTATAGGCACCTACCAACCACACCCAGCTGATTTTTGTATTTTTAGTAGAGATGGGGTTTCACCATGTTGGCCAGGCTGGTCTTGAACCCCTGATCTCAAGTTATCCTCCCTCCTCAGCCACTCAAAGTGCTGGGATTACAACATGAGCCACTGCACTCAGCCTCATATTTCTTACATTAATGAAAAACCAGCATATGGCTACAGTAAAGTCTACTTGTGGTTTAAATCTGGACTTAGATTTCCAGGAAAAGCAAGTACAAAAGAAATATTGAGGGGTAAGAAAATATATTTAAACTACATTAGGTTCTTCTGTTGAACTGAAATTAAAACTTCCTAAAACTGCTGAAAGAAATCATAGACAACACAAACAAATGGAAACACATACCATGCTCATGGATGGGTAGAATCACTATTGTGAAAATGAACATACTGCCAAAAGCAATCTACAAATTAAACACAATCCCCATTAAAATACCACTATCATTCTTCACAGAATTAGAAAAAGCAAATTCATATGGAACCAAAAAAGAACCCGCATAGCCAAAACAAGACTAAGGGGAAAGAACAAATCTGGAGGCATTGAACTACCTGATTTCAAACTATACTATAAGGCCATAGTCACCAAAACAGTGTGGTATTGACATAAAAATAGGCACATAGACCAATGAAACAGAATAGAGAACCCAGAAATAAACCCAAATACAGCCAACTGATCTTTGACAAAGCAAACAAAAACATAAAGTGGGGAAAGGACACCCTTTTTAACAAATGGTGCTGGGATAATTGGCTAGCCAAATGTAGGAGAATGAAACTGGATCCTCATCTCTCACTTTATACAAAAATCAGCTCAAGATGATTAAAGACTTAAACCTAAGATCTGAAACTATAAAAATTCTAGAAGATAACATCAGAAAAACCCTTCTAGACATTGGCTTAGGCAAGGATTTTATGACCAAGAACCCAAAAGCAAACGCAATAAAAAAACAAAACAAATACAATTAAAAAAAATTATCTGGGACCTAATTAAAGAGCTTTTGTATGGCAAAAGGAACAGTCAGCAGAGTAAACAGACAACTCACAGATTGGGAGAAAATCTTCACAATCTATACGTCCAACAAAGGACTAATATCCAGAATCTACAACAAACTCAAACAAATCACTAAGAAAAAAACAATCCTATCAAAAAGTAGGCTAAGGACATGAATAGACAATTCTCAAAAGAAGATATACAAATGTCCAATAATCATATGAAAAAATGCTCAACATCACTAATGATCAGGGAAATGCAAATCAAAACCACAATGTGATACCACCTTACTCCTGCAAGAATGGCCATAATCAAAAAATCAAAAAACAGTAGATGTAGGCATGGATGTGGTGATCAGGAAACACTTCTACACTGCTGGTGGGAATGTAAACTAGTACAGCCACTATGGAAAACAGTGTGGAGATTCCTTAAAGAACTAAAAGTAGAACTATCATTTGACCCAGCAATTCCACTACTGGGTGTCTACCCAGAGGAAAAGAAACTGTTATCTGAAAAAGACACTTGCACACATATTTTGTAGCAGCACAATTCACAATTGCAAAATCGTGGAACCAACTCAAATGCCCAACAATCAATCAGTGGATAAAGAAACTGTGGTGTGTGTGTGTGTGTGTGTGTGTGTGTGTGTGCATGTGTAGATAGATAGACAGACAGACACATGTATATGATGGAATACTACACAGCCATAAAAAGGAATGAATTAATAGCATTTGCAGTGACCTGGATGAGATTGGAGCCTATTATTCTAAGTGAAGTAACTCAGGAATGGAAAACCAAACATCGTATGTTCTCACTGATATGTGGGAGCTAAGCTTTGAGGACACAAAGGCATAAGAATGATACAGTGGACTTCAGGGACTTATGAGGAAGACTGGGAGGGAGGCGAGGGATAAAAGACTACAAATATGTGGCAGTGTATACTGCTTGGGTGATGGGTGCACCAAAGTCTCACAAATCACCACTAAAGAACTTACTCAGGTAACTAAATACCACCTATACCCCAATAACTTACAGAAAAAAAATTTTACTGTTTTAAATAAAACTTCCTTAGAAAGTTAAAATTTGCCTATTTGGTTTGGTTTTGTTGATTTGATTTGCTTGTGAGGTAGAGGAGGGTTGTTATGGATTTGGAACAGGTGACAAGAACCTTTAGTTTTTAAACAGAATGGGTTTATATATTATTATTAATTTGTATATAGAAGGGCTAAAGAAACCTTAGCTTAGTTGTTGAGCTCCAGTCACATGGTCATACGCTAGTCTAAAAGTATTTTCATTCAGATTAAATGTAGGGGAAAATAACATATTTATAAATGGACAAAAGAAATAGTTTATACTTAAGCAGAACTGAATGTTCTGACAGACAATATGCAAGGAATAAAAATGAAAAACATCTCGGTCCTTCTTTCGCTCTCTTGATCTAACACATCTCTCCTTGATGAGCTGGTCTGACCACAGCTGGGCTTTATATTTCTGTAATTAGCACAGCAGAAGCCCAACTAGGGCACGGCTTTTCTTCTTCTATTGTTTGCACACTGGGGGGCAGAATTTTAAATGTCAGGATTCTAAATGCTTCTCGTTATAAAGTGGCCCACTAGCTCCTCAAAACCAGTTTGAAAACCATTCAAGAATCATTGCATTGGGCCCCATATCACACATTAGATAGGTATTCTACCAGCAGGGACCTCCAAAGGGCTTGGCAGTTTTCTTAGGCTGGAAAAATCTAAGAATGAAAATAAATGAACTGTTTAGATTCCTTTGTGGAAAGCTCTGATGTAAATTTAGGTGTACTGGCCCAACCCTTTGATTTCCTTTTTATGTCATTTCATTGAAGGAGAGATGCTTTCTTTTAAATCAGCAAAGAAAGCTGGTGTGTGGGGAGGGCGGAAGGCAGTTGGGTGTGCGGGGAGAGGTAATTGTGACCTTTTATTGAAAGTTTCATAATGCCTTGACACCAATTTTCATACCTACTGACTGACAACTAGATTTCCTAAGTCAGTAAATAAGCTAAGAAGAAAGAGTTGGGGCGCTTGTTTTCCTGACAGTCATATAATATGTAGAACCAGTAAAACACCAGGCATTGGTTTTATATCATTGGAAAATTACTGGCTATCCTGACACCTGAAAGTTTTATATAGTCCTAATTACTAGAGTGTAGTGTGGCAGGAAACTAAATCAACCCTTCCATTTTTCTCTCCCTGTGAGGTTCCAACACCTGGACATAAAACTGAGGATTAACTTAAAGGGAAAGAAACCCAATGTTGCTTAGATTATTTGAAAGTCTATGCAACTTGGGCCGGGCACAGTGGCTCACGCCTGTAATCCCAGCACTTTGGGAGGCTGAGATGGGCGGATCACAAGGTCAGCAGATTGAGACCATCCTGGCTAACACGGTGAAACCCCATCTCTACTAAAAAAAAATACAAAAAAAAATTAACTGGGACTGGGGGCAGGCGCCTGTAGTCCCAGCTACTCGGGAGGTTAAGGCAGGAGAATGGCGTGAACCTGGGAGGTGGAGATTGCAGTGAGACCAGATAGTGCCACTGCACTCCAGCCTGGGCAACAGAGCAAGACTCCGTCTCGAAAAAAAAAAAAAAAAAAAAAAAGGAGACCACACACTTGAACACCACACACTTTCGTCTACTTCCTTATTTTTTTAAGTTAGATCAAACTCTAGAAACCATGATGAAAACACAAGAGTTATTATTGTTCTGGGAGCTGTGCAGACCAGCCTTGTCCAAGACTCTGTGACTCATTAGCATGTAACATGGTATAAAGCTCAGTACAAACCAAACAATAAGACCACAGGTTCATAACATAAAGGGCAAGAATTGGAGTGATGGGGAGAAGGAGGGTGGAGAGTATCAGTACCATGTAGGACTCAGTTTTTCATCCCTAATAGGTAACGCTCCCATCCCCAAATTAAGAACCATCACACTAGATAAAATTTCCCAGACACTCCTCTACTTTTCTTCTACCTAGAAAGGAAAGAACTTGGTGTCACCACCACTAGGACAGTCTTGATAGAAAGGAATAATCATATCTAGCAGGAACCATTCTACTGATGAATAGTATTTTCATCCTCACATTTCAGTTGTCTAATTAAGCAACTAAGTGCTTACCTATGGAGCAGTTTTTTCATTTTTAGAGAATGAAATGAAGTAGACAGTTTAAGGAGAGAGAAGAGAAATTAAAGAGTAGTGTCTTGTACTCACTTGGTTCTACTCCATTCTTAACAGTAATGCCCATCACCCCTTCATGAATTTCCATAATTTTGCTTTAAATCAACATATTATTTGGTCTACAATAGAAAGGACACTGTGGATAGTCACAGCACAATTTATGTATTTGGATTCATTACCTTTCCTTCCTAGCTGTAAAATATGTATATGTTTATCTATTAATATATGTATGTTTGTTCATGTGTGTGTATGCAAAGTGTTCAAAGTGTACATCGGTACCTGTATAAGCATAATATTCAACAGTACAGCTCAGTGCTGTCCATTAGAATTTTCTATGATTATGAAGATGTTCTGTGTCTCTACTGTCCAATATGGTAGCCCCTAGCCATGTGTGGCTATTGAACACTTGAAGTGTGGCTAATATGACTGAAAAATTACATTTTTACTTAATTTAAGTAAAAATAATCACACATGACTAGTGGCTACCATATTGGACAGAGCAGAAAAAGATGATCAATATCTTTACTAGATATGATACTAATATATATGTGTGTATGTGTGTGTTCTGATTGTTCACACATCAGTCTCATATACATAGAACAGTAATCCTGGCATATACTGATTGTCTTAGTCTGTTTGGGCTGCTATAATAAAATACCATAAGCTGGGTGGCTTATGTTTTGGAAGCTGGGACATTCATTCAGTGCGCCAACAGTTTCAGTGCCTGATGTGGGACCTTTACCTGATTTATAGGCGAAGACTTCTCACTTTGTCTTCACATAGTAGAAGAAGCAAAAGAGCTTCCTTGGGCCCATTTTGTGAAGACGTTAATCCCATTCATGAGAATTCTACCCTCATAACCCAGCTACTTCCCAAAAGCCCCCACCTCCTAATACCATCACCTTGGGGGTTAGGATTTCCACGTGAATTTTGACAAGACACAAGAATTCAGACCATTGCATTCCACCTCTGGCCTCTAAAACTCATGTCCTTCTCACACACAAAGTAAACTTATTTCATCCCAACAGCCCCCAAAGTCTTAACTCATTCCAGTATCAACACAGAAGTTTAATGTCCAGAGTCTCATCTAAATATCATCAAAATCAGATATGGATGGAACTCAAATTACTAATCATTCTGAAGCAAGTTGCTCTCTAGTTGTGAACCTGTGAAATCTAACATGTTATGTGCCTCTAAAATATAATGGTGGGAAAAGTATAGGATAGACATTCTCATACCAAAAGGGAGAAATAGAGAAGACAGTGTTAACCGTTCCCTAGTAAGATCAAGACCTTAACGTTTAACAGTAATCTTCTTTGACTTGAAGCTTTGCCTTCCATGCCCACTGGAGTAGAGGTTCTACTTCTGCAGTATTACTGGGCAAAGGATAGGCCCCCAAGACCCAAGAAAGCCCTGCATCCATGGCTTTGGGCAGCCCTGTCCTCTCTACAGCTCTCACAGGTTGAAGTCTCCTGCCTGTAGCACTCTTGAACTGGAATTACATGCCAATGGCTCTATCAGTCTTGGGTTACAGGGGTAGCCTTGCTCCCAAAGTTCTATTGAGCATTGCCCTAGTGGAAACTCTCTGTTGTGGCCTCACCCCTTAAGCAGTCCTCTGCCTAAGGCTCATGCCTGAGGCTCCAGGTGACTCAAGCCTTGGAAATCTAGGTGGTGGTAGCCACACACACCCCATGGCTTCCGCACTCTGAGAGCAGCAGAGGTAGACCTGAACTGACACTGCCATGCTTTATCACCTGCGCCCTCTGGAGAGGCAACAACCAAGGCCAGTGCTGCACCTAAGTCTACTGGGGCCAAACCTGGAAGAAATGAAGAGCTCCAGCGTGGCACAAGAATTTGGAGAGTAGAGCCATGTGGCAGCCTGAGGCAGCTTGCTCTGAAGTCCCCCCAAATGCCTTCAATCTTTCCTTTGAAATCATTCTGCCCTCAAGGCCTTGGCACTATAGGAGCATTATGGTGTTAATGTTTGTTCCCTCCCAAACTCCTGTTAAAATTTAATGGCTATTATAACAGTATTAAGAAGTGAGATCTTTAAGAGGTGATTTGGCCATGAGGGCTCTGCCTTCATGAATGGATTAATGCCATTATCATAAGAGTGGGTTCATTATCACTGGAGTGAGTTCCTTACAAAGAAATTAATTCAGCCCCCTTTCTCTCTTTCTTGCTCTCTGCCCTTCCACCTCCCACTATGGGATGCGTCAATAAGAAGACCCTCACTAGATGCTGGCACCTTGATCTGGGAGTTCCCAGCCTCTAGAACTGTGAGAAAATACATTTCTATTCTTTATAAATTACCCAGTCTGAGATATTCTGTTACAGCAACACAAAGTGAACTAAGACAGGGCCTGTTATGACAGCAGCACCAGTGATCCCTGAAATGTCTTTAGGGCATTATTCCATTGTCTTGATGAATACTACCAGACCCATCCATATTAATCTCCTTATCAAATGGTCTCCTGGTCAAACCCTTGTGTTCTTTCCCAAACATACTTTCTCATATTTTACAATATGGACAGATTGAGAATTGTCAATATCTTATAGTTCTGCTTCCCTTTTGATTAAAATTATATCTTTAAATCATTTATCTTTTCATATTTCACTATAAGCATTCAAGAGAAACTATTCTACACCTTCAACACATTGCTTAGAAATTTCTTCAGCCAAGCATCCTATTTCATGACTCACAAGTTCTACCTCCTGCAAAACACTACGGCATGAATACAATTTAGGCAAAGTTCTTGCCACTTTATAACAAAGATCTCCTTTCCTCTGGTTTCTAATAATATCTTCCTCACTTCTGTCTGAGACTTCATCACAATGGCCTTTACCATCCATATTTCTATCAACATTCTCTTCATGATCACTTAGATAGTCTTTAAGAAGATTGAGGGTTTTTTCTAGAGCTCTTCACTTCTTCTGAGCCCTTATAAGAATTACCCTTTCTGGTGCATTCGTGACAATGCAGGGTTTTTCTAACATGCACCTAAAAACTTTTTCAGCCTCTCCCCATTATCCAGTTCCACAACCACTTCCACATTATAGATACTCATCACAGCAGCACCTCACTCTCAGTACTCTTTCTGTTTTAGTCAGTTCAAGCTACTGTAAAAAAATAAATAAATAAATAAATAACAAAACCATAGACTAGGTGGCTTATCAACAAAGAATTTTTTCTCACAGTTCTGGATGCTGAGATGTCCAAATCAAGTCACAAGCAGATCTGGTGTCTGGTAATGGCCTGCTTTCTCATAGATGGTGCCTTTTCACTGTGTCCTCACATGATAGCAGGGGCAAGGCAGCTCTCTGGGGCTTTTTTTTTTTTACAAGGATATAAATCTCATTCATGAGGGCTCTGCCCTCATGATCAAATCACCTCCCAAAGGCCCTACCTTCCAATACCATCACTTTGGGAGTTAGAATTTCAACATATGAATTTATAGAAAACACTAATATTCAGATGATAGCAGTAATATGTGATATTATAAAATAATATCATATCATATGAACGGATGAGTCTTAACTAGCTCATTGTAAGCAACAAGATATGAATTCATTTAGGAAGCCAGCATTCCAGTGACCTCCAAGGTTATCCTAGAGGATTGCCATTCCATTTAACTGTAATTAAAAAGCACAGGGAAGGTTGTATCCAGGGCTTTTATGGGTCAGGCCTGGAAATAGGACGCTTCCACTTATGTTCTATTGACTAGATTCAGTCACATGTGCATCTATCATCAAAGAAGGCCAGAAATATAACAGTACATTCAAAAAAAGGGAAAATAGGTGTTGGTCACCAGCTAATAGTATATTCTACCACAAGTGATTGTATTTTTCTTTCTACACTTCTATATTTTGCAAATCTTCAATAAGAGCATATATCTCCCCGAAACCAGAGAAATACAAAGTATGTTTTATCTTTGAAAGGAATACTGAATATCTTTCCATAAGAAGATCACACTAATCGTTATTTAAAATTGAAATACACCTTTTAGGTCCTTCAAAATGATTACTCTGGGACCATAGGCTTTACTTACAGAAGATATAAGAAATTAAGTCTGAAAAAAAATTAGACATTACCTTATCTTTGTCTATTTATATAGTGAGTGTGCATACATTCACACTCACTATATAAATAGATATACAGTATATCTGTGTTATTTTCACAAATGTGCTATATATCTATTTTTAACACCTTTGGGTGCAATATCACCATGAGATAAGAAATATGAGTCCAGAAAAGTTAAATTCATTCTCAAAAGTCACAAAACCAATTAATTCATCAATCAGAAAGGATACCCAGTTGTCCTGAGTACCAATCCAGTGATATTTTACTATACTATATGCATGTTAGTATTCCAATTATCCACAATGTATAAAGGAAAAGGAAAAAAAAAAAGCAGTGTCTTATAATGATATAGACGCTAGTTGGAGGTATTTCGTTTGCTTGCTTTTTGGCTTATTTTATTTTTCTTTTAGATTTTTTTTTCCTGTGTCATAAATAACACAGGCAGAGCTATATCTAGATTTTCAATAACCATCGTTTGTAAAAATGCTATGAAAGAAGAAATGAAAATCAAGCCAAAGTGAAACTCACACCCAGTCATCTATCTAATGATCTGATGACTAATTCAGTTCACAAAATGTTTCCTCTCTCCACACTTCTTTCAGTGATAAAGAATGGTGAGGACCAGAAAGGGTGGTCTGGTTATGCCTTCTCAATACAAATTCAAGACTTGTTTCTTTTTAAAAGTGTCTCAATGTTGCCAGTACCAATGGGATCAAGATGGCTTACTTTTCTAAGGAAATTGCATTCCTTAGAAAACCTTTCCAACCAAGCACTAGCCAATGGAAAAAAAGTAAAATACAACCTCACCTCACAAGCACCTACCTGAAACATGCTCTGTGTTGAGACAAAAGACAAGAAGCAAATGTGTGCTACACTCAAAATGCTTTCCAATTCTATGAAAGTAATTTTTAGAGTGACTTTAAAATACTGTATACAGGAAAGATGATAGTACTGCTATATACATTAGAATAATTTAACTAGAACAAAGTTAATGGTCCTAATGTTTCATCTGGTTGATAATAATGACATTTTTATCAGATTTTATTGTAGAATATTATAATTGTATTTGGGAAAGAGAAGAAACTGCCAAATATCAGAATTATTTAAAGTCTTTCAAAGTACCTCCAGAAATAAGCATAATTCAGTGTTTTCTTTTTGTAACGCTCGTTCTTAAATGGTAAGAAAAGTTATGTCCTTTCCTTTTAGTAGGACAGGTAAAATTGTCACTTAGAACATGAAGTCACTAAATTTGTTTTTTAAAAGGATCGTCTCTTAGATTCTATAACTAGTATTCTAGATAATTTTTTTCTACCTTTTCAATTAAAAAAAAATCTGGCTAAAATTACTCTCTCTGACCTTTACATTAATATTCCTGCCTAATAAAGAGTTTGGGGAATCCTAAAGACTCATCTGGAAATGATAGAATTTCTGTTTTTGTCTTTCTTCCCTGGACACTAATGGCTTTTTGTCAGTCCTCTTCACTCAGTGTATGACACGTGAAGCCATTCCATTTTAGTTGTCCATTAACTTCAAGCATAGTGACAAGAACAAAGCAACCCCCTAAAGAAACTGAGCTCAAACACTCATATTAAATTTCCCCAATTCCTTAGCTTATAAGGTGCTGTTTTCAATTGTCAATAATGTTCATAAGAGTAAGCGATATCCATTACTAATTAAAACAAGCTGTTTAAACAAACACAAAAGGTCACCAAGCCTGTAGATCAACATATCCATTCTATTGTTTGGTTTCTTGGTGCATTACTATCTGATGATTTATTTCTATCTTCTGTTCACCTATTTTTCTAAGTAACAAATATAGAGAATAAACACGCAGAAAGCAACCTTCCACAATAGGTGCCATGAGGCCCAGGGCTCCAATGTGGCACTGGATATTGTTTCCTTAAGATCAGTAATGTGCATCATATCACTACAAATGAAAGCAAAGAAATTTTCATTTATTTTTTCTGAGTTTGTAGGGATCAAAGGCATAAACTACAGGGAAAATGCAGTTTTTATTAGGAAAAGTGACACCTGCGGTTTTCTGCAAGATTTTTAAACAACCTTTTATCTATGTGGATGTGCTATTAAGGCACAAATAAAATGTAATACCTTGTCTGCCATGCTGAACAATGGCTTATTTTTAAAGTTTTCTTTATTTTTATGCCACTAAGTCCTCTACAAAATATTTTGAAAGTATTTGCTCAATCTTTGCTTGAACTCTGACATTTGAAACTGACTTTTCTTTAAAAATTGTATTCCATGACAGTATATTAATTACATAGAGGGTATAATCTCTGAATGAATATCAAACCAATTGCATAAGCCAGTATAAAAGTCAGATAGACTTTTTAAGCTACTTACTATTAAGTTGTGTAATTTAGTTATTATAATCATTTCCAAATTATCAACAGAAGTGGAAGGTAAGAATAATTTAAATTAACAAAACCCAGCACTAATTCCCAGACCTCACTTTAGTCAACATTATCAACATTGTCCTCCAAAGCTTTTATCCAAAATGCTAATGCACAATTGTGTTGTTAATTTACAGATTTTTAACTCATCTTATTTAATTCTTTTTGGACACAAACTCTAGCAGATGAATTAATTTTTAAGAAAGGAAGAGTGAAAAATAATATTTGATGCTCATCTACTACATCTCTGAATGATAAACTCTTTACATGCATCATCTCATTTAACTCTTATGCCAGTTCTATGAGTCTGGTAATACTGTCCACAATTTACAAATTAGGTACTAAAGCTCAAAGAGTTTATATAACTTACTTAAGGTCATCCAGCCAGTAAGGAACAGAGTCCATGCCGAGACTACATTCATATAATCAAGCCCAGCAGCCCTAGGAAGGCTAAATTCAATGTGATACTTTTATTTTAGCAAAATATAAGACATTCTGAGTTTGAAAGTTTTAAATAGTGTTTAGTTGTAATACATAATGGAGTTGCCCTATTCCATTCTGACTCTATGATTACACATATTGTGACTTTGCTTCCAACTTTGCAGCATGGTAGTTCTTTGGTGCATGGAAGCACTTCATTAGTTACCATATGGTAAAAACAGTACAGCTGTATAGTAATGTTTACTTGGCTGTTCAACGCAATTTTTTCAGATGTTTGTATCTTGAGTATTCAAACATTTAGACCTTTGAAAGTGTTTTTCTTTGTCATATTCTGAGATTCTGCAAACTTATATCCATCACTTAAACTGTATTCAACCATATTCTCATTTTCACAGCCTGCACAATTAAAAAGCAGGCACATTTTTTGGTACATACAACACTGTGAAAAATAAGCAGCCTCAAAGGCAGAATCTGCAGGATGGTCCACTGAAAATTAAATTTGATACTTTTCCTGCTCATCTAAGTATTTGCCAGTTAAAAAGCTATTGTATCAAGTATAAAGTATGCCAAAATGAACAAGTTTTCCCAACTTCTGAACCTGCTTTATACATCACCGTTTTGTTTTGACAAATTAAGTTTAAAACATTTTGAGTGATTAAAAGAATGAGAAACTGTACTAAATATTTCCATACTTTCAAAACATTTAAGCTTCATAGATATTCAAAATAACTTAAAAATAGAATGTATGATTTAAGTATAAAGAAATCAAATTACTGAATTAAATGTCCTTAAATAACCTTAGTTTCTGAAGCACAATGCAAAATATATTTTCAATTTTTTTACATTTTCTGAAACACAAAACATTATAAAAGGAACTGGAAGTACTTTTAATAACAACAAAACAGTTTATCTAGGTTACTATTGTCATGCAATTTCTCCACTGTCATGCATTTTTCTTTTCCTTCCCACTTAACTGGATATTAACATCTTCACCAAAGCCTTAAGAAAATTCCAAGGAAATGAAATTCAAACCCATTGATTCACGCTGTATCTTTGCTATTCTTGTAAAAGATTTGATGGGGAAAAAGGCTTAAACTGCAGAGTAGAGCATCATTTGATGATTTGTAAGACTGAATTTCTTCAGGTAATTGAGAGCTAGCTATAGACCACTTTACCCCGGATACTATTAGAAAGAAAGAAACTCCAGTGTGACATGCTTTGTGAACATTTTTGAGAACATGCTTTGTGACATGTATAATTGTTCATTAAACCCTAAGAAAATAAAAGGACTTCATTACACAACCACCTCTGAATGTCAGTCTTCCTAAAGAACTTCCCAAAGAACATAAGAGGCCTAGTTTAAAATCCCAGCTCTCCTACCTTTTATATGACCTTAGACCATAGAATAATCATTTAACATTTCCAGAACTCAATTTCTTCATACATAAAGTTGAGATAATAATACAGTAATGTATTTCAAGAATTAAATAACACACTTAAAGCATCCAGCCCAATACCTGGCAATCAAAAGGTATTTAATAAATGCCAAGGATAATTCTAATAATGCAATTATTCTAATAAAATGTGTGAGTCAGTGAACATGATCCAAAGACTTTATTCTTATCCACCTTAATTCTCATAAAAATGATCTAAGTAAGAAATTCTACCAGATTGCACTGCACAGGAGGAAAACCCAGAGGGAAAAAATAGGATTCAGACATACTACATTGACAATTTTTTATTTTTACCACAAGCTTGTATGTACACATTCATGGATTTGTGGTCAAGTCAAGGACAGAACAGGGTAAGTATATTTTAACTGACCCCGTTTTTAATGAAAAATCAAATGGCCATTTTATTATGCAGAATATCTTCAGTGGCAAGGTTTACAAACTTGGTGGTCAGTTATTAATTTAACAGCACATAATAGCCACATATGTGGCTCTGTGGAGATCACCAAGTCATAAAAAATATTACATATCAGCACATATTATGAGAAAAGTGATAAAAGTGAGTGATTCCTGTGTTTTGCAGAATGGATTGAAAAATATAGGATTAACTAAATATAGATATAGGTAATTTTAGTGGGATTAATGAGAAAAAATTCAACTATATAATATAATAATATAATAATGGACATTTTATTTCATAGCAGGGAAGGCTGAAGTGAGAAACAGAAAGAAAACAAAATGAAAAATTTTATGACTGGTGATTTCAAAAGAATAAAAATTTATATGTGTTCTGCAATGCCATTTTCTGTAGCAATATGTAATACTTGACTTTAATAAGACGTTGCATTTGATATCAACAAAAATGTATAGCTAATTACTATATACTTAAAAATAAGCAGGTATGATTAATGCAGAATTTTACAGTACAAATACTGTAAACATAATATGCCATATATACTTACAAAGAGCCCTTCATGATGCTTGCAATCAAATTTCCTCACCCTGTTTCTTATTCACAGTAGTTAGACTCCAAAGGCCATTTTATTTTGAACTTTCCCTGTCCCTTTTAGTTTAAGTTGTCAATGGTTCTATAAATACAATTCTCTGGTCAGGCATGATGACTCACACCTGTAATCCTAGCACTTTGGGAGGTCAAGGGGTTCAAGACCAGCTTGGCCAACATGGTGAAATCCCATCTATACTAAATATATATATATATATAAATTAGCTGGGCATAGTGGCACATGCCTGTAATCCCAGGTACTCAGGAGGCTGAGGCAGGAGAATCGCTTGAACCTGGGAGGTGGAGGTTGCAGTGAGCTGAGATCTCACCACTGCCCTCCAGCCTGGGCAAGAGAGTGATACTGCGTCTAAAAAATTTAAAAATAAATAAATAAATAAATAAATAAATACAATTATCTTAAAAACTTTGTAGGTGCTCTACGAATCTTATTAAGGTTCACTCTATGAGACAAAAGCCATACCCACAAATCTTGTTGAAATAAGTCCTTCTGTGCCTTAAGCTTACTGTAATGCTGCTACAGAAAAGTACCCTAAAAATTCTTAGGGCCTCTGTTGTGTAATAAAACAGTTTTACAAATAATGCTTTTAAAGTCTTTATGGGAACTTTTTTCTGTTAAAGGCACTACCTTAAATCTTTTGGAGGCTTTTACAATGATTTTATAGGCACCTACTTGGGTTCATCTTTAGACTATGGTTTTCCTGACAATACCTGGATATAATATTTTCTCAGAAGCCTTTTCTTATTATTAGCATTATTTGCCATTTGGAGAGCATAAGAATAAAAAATAATGTTACTTTTTGAACGCAGCCCCTTACTATTTAACTGAGCTTCTTGGAATTTATATTGCTTTTCTTGTATTTTACTATAAGTGCAAGAAATGATCAGGTGGCACTTCAACACTCTGCCTGTAAATCTCCTTAGTTCGACTGTCCAGTTTATTAAGCACATTTTCCATTTTTAATGTTGCCACAAGTGATACCATTGATGAACTTTCTATCACCATGTAGCAAGAATTCCTTTTACTCCAGCTTACAACCACATTTTTCTTATTTGCTTTAAGCCCTCACCAATAGCCTCCTCAAAGGCTTCCCCTAACAATTCCTTCAAGGCCCTTCAACTTCCACTCACCATTGCTCAGTCCCAAGCAACTGACACATTTTTAGTTTTTCCGTTCAGCAAAACCCCACTTCTGGTACCAGAATTTGTATCGATTACTACAGTTGTGCAACAGGTTTCCCTAAAACACAGTGACTTACTACCACGATAATAATTTATTCTCTCTTATGATTTCTGTAGATTATGAATTCAGAAAGATCTCAGGTGGAAAGTAATCATTTGCAGTCTCTCATGTGACTTCAGTCAGGTGTTCCCTGGGGATTCAGTCATCAAATTTTTTATTGAAAAGGAAGGACAACTCAGGAGGTAGAATCAAGGGCCCAGAGGCCAAAGTGAATTATTCTCAGGCAGTAGGACTGAGCATTTAATCAAGGAACTGGCAACATGTGCCTAACTAGGTTTCAGAATGCTTTGGAACAGTGGCTGTTATGTGCTTCTCTTTTTCCTAATTTGTACAGGAGACTCTATAGTGGTTACCCTTGTGTGGAACACCATTGTAAGGTGGTTAGATGGGGAATCAGATAACATATTGCTCTTATTTCATGACTTCAAAAAAGTACCACACTTGAGGAGAATTCGTTGTGGAGCCTTATTCACCACTGGATCTGATTTAGATGACAAGATCCTGGACCTAGAGCTTGAGCTGATGCTGTAAGACAGTAGTCCCCAAACTATTTGGCACTAGGGACCAGTTTCATGGAAGATAATTTTTACACAGACCAGGGAGGGGATGGTTTCAGGATGGTTCAAGTGCATTACATTTATTGTGTCCTTTATTTCTATTAATATTCCATTCTAATATATAACAAAGTAATTATACAGCTCACCATAATGTATAATCAGTGGGAGCCCTGAGCTTGTTTTCCCACAACTAGAGAGTCCCATCTGGGTGATGGGAGACAGTGACAATCATCAGGCATTAGATTCTCATAAGGAGCATGTAACCTATATGCCCACATGTGCAGTTCACAATAGGGTTCACACTGCTATGAGAATCTAATGCCACTGCTGATCTGACAGGAGGTGAAGCTCAGGGAGTAATTCAAGTGATGGGGAGTGGCTGTAAATACAGATGAAGCTTTACTTGCTCACCTGACACTCACCACCTGCTATGTGGCCCGGTTCATAACAGGCCACTGACCAGTACCAGTGTGTGGCCCCAGGGTTAGAGACCCCTGCTGTGAGAGATTAGATATTTTTGGAGCCTTGAAAGGGAGGCCGTATTTTGCATCTGGGTGAGATGTGAATTATCAGGGGCCTGAGAGAAGACTATCATTGCTAACCCCAAAGATCCTTTACTTCTAGTGTACATGTCCTCACGTATTACCCTCCCACACTGAATTAGGGCTGGCCTATAGGACCAATGGAAAGGACAGAACTGATGATGTGTAACTTCCAAAGCTAGATCATAAAATATAATTCAGCTTCTGCCTTACCCTCTTGGATCTCTCACTCTAGAGCAGTGGTGTCCAATGTTTTGGCTTCCCTCAACCACACTGGAAGAAAAAGAATTATCTTGGGCCATACATAAAATACACTAACGATAGCTGATGGGCGAAAAAACTTACAAAAAAAAAAACCATAATGTTTTAAGAAAGTTTTATGAATTTGCGTTGGGCTGCATTCAAAAGTTGTCCTGGGCCACATGTTTCTCATGAGCCATGGGTTGGACAGGCTTGCTCTAGAGGAAGCCAGTCACCATCTCATGAGGGCATCCAAGCAGCCCTGTGGGGAGGGAGGTCCACATGCATAGAAACTCAGGCTCATGGCCAAATGTCAGCTCTGGTGATTAAGCCACCTTGAAATTGGACCCCCTGGTTAAATCAAGCCCTCAGAGCACCTCAATCCTAGCCAACATCTGACTGCAGTTGCTTGAGTGATCCCAAATGACAACTACCCAGCTGAGCCCTTCCCACATTTCCAACTCACAGAAAACACGACAGATAATAAATGACTGTGGTTGTTTTTAGTAACTAAGTTTTGGGACAATTTGTTACACAGCGATAGGAACCTATACAGAAATATAAGATAAATCAAATATTGAAAATAGATAATTATTCAAAAGTAAAATTATAATAAAGAAAACAGATTATATTTTATAGCAGATAGGTTACATTGAGCAAAACGGAACATATGACATGAGGAAAGACATTGTGAATGAAGAGAGGAAAATGTATGTGTACTTTGCAATGTATTTTGAGTAATAAGATATAATTTGGGACATTAATAAAACTGTATATGAGTTAACTCAAAAAATACATGTGGTAATTGCATACTAGATGTTAGCAAGTATAGTTAACCTAGAATTTCATAGTACAAACATTGTAAATATGTTAAAGTCATACATAATAACAAAGTGAACAGAATCCATTTTTTAAATGTGTCTAGAAATGTATAATTCACAAATAGAGACCTTATGTAATTTCAGAATGCAAACTAAGTTAATCTTATTTATCATTTTATTTGGGGGATAGGAAGTTATTTTTTATTATCATTTAGGAATCCATTTCTACAACTGTCATGAAGGCCAGACTGAGTTAACAGTGACGAGCTCTAGAGGTAACTACATCCCACTATGAATTTTCTGGTTACAATCCCTGTCTTCTCTCATGATCTCAACTGAAAACTCAGACTCAGGAGGCCTCAATCTCTTCCCTTCTATTTTTGGCAAATGACAAAGCCCAATATGCAGGAGGCCTTTTTCGGAGAAGACAAACGCTACACTTTGCTTTATGAGGCAGATAGCAGCCCCAAACCACGGACAGGTGGGGACTGTGCAGGCTTCAATTAACCTTATTTATTATTTTAACAAAATTTAAAATACAACAGAATTTCTTTTAAACAAACTGGTATTTACACAACATCAAAAGTTTGTTTACTTTTATTTTGCCTGCAACAGGCAATATGTATTAACCTATCCAACTTTACATATAAACTAATTGTAATTATTACAATCCATATAATTTAGCAGATTTAAAAAAAAAATTACACCCAAGCAACACCTTTCCATATGGCCAATTAGTACAGTCATAAAATGCAGCAAATATATGATGCTGTATTGAACATCTGTGTTGGTTATCCTATGGGAATTTTTAATAAAGGACCAAGCAGCATATTGATGTTAATTCTACATTACCGGGACTTTAAATAAAAAACTAAAATAAATAGCATCCATTAAACTGATCATACTGTTGTAACTCAAATTGTGTTTATTATGCTAATGGAACATGAAATTAAGAAAAAGACCTTTATGCCAGTGGAATTAATTAATGAGCTTTATGAAGGCATTGGGATGTAATTTATTTCTAGATAAGTAAGTCTAATTTGCAGTTCCATGGGTCTCTGCAATGCTGATTGTAATAGTTATTCCTGCAGATGTGCTGCTCACAGCATGTCTTTCCATTAGAACTGAACACCTCATTATATAAACTGTACCTAATTAAACATAATACGTGGTGACTTGTTAAACTGGCCTTTTTAAGTCAGCAGCTGCCTAAGCTAATAATACTGTACACAAGATTTATATCATCTTCCCTAGAATACTGATATTAAAATATACTGCCCAAGGGATTGATAACTAATTTACCAGTATGTAGCAGGTACATTTCTGATTCTGTGATAAGAGATTAAAGACCAGCAGTCCATAAAAATAAAATGAATTCAAATCCATTTGGAACTTAAGAGTACTTGGGAAACTTTATTAAAACTACATACTTTTAAAAAATCAATAAAATAGTCATGAAAAGAAAGTGGACAATAAAAGTAAAAAATATAAATAAATAAATGTGAAAGATCTGGAAGTCTTCTAGGTATTTTTCCAAGGGCATACAAAATTTTTTCAGACTTGACATGTTGAAATTACATTTGTCACTTATTGTCATATCTGGATTGGAAATATACAATCCCTATCTTTATGACATTTGCTGCTAGGGATAAGGTAAATACTTATACTACCAGACTTGCTCTACTTAGATTAGGTTTTGAACTAATATTCTTAACAAATACTATACTACTCTTTCTTTTTCTAATTTTTGGCTGGTAAGATGAAAATGCAGTAATATAAAGTAAGACATATACTTACTAGCAATAATTATATATATATATTAGCAATATCCATGCTAATTCATGTTCTTCTCCAATTCCACATTGACCTGATTATACCTATTCATCCTTCAACACTCAATTTGGGCCTCAAGTGCTCTGAAAAGTTGTCTGTGACTCATCCAGTCTGTTTTAGGTGTCTCTTGTTTTATCTCTTAACTACCCAGTGCTTTTTCCTGATTATTGCAGAGATAATGCTACAGTGTAGAAGTCTGGAATGTATGTCTGTCTCCTCACGCCTACCTATCAACAACTTATGGGACAAGGGCTATCTATAATTTATCACTGCAACCCAAGTCCAACTGGAACATTGTGGTGCTTAATAAATACTAGGTGACTGAATGATTCAAACAATCCTCAACTTATGACTTTGCTGTTAATAACTTCTACATCCAACTCCAACAACTTTCTAGGAAGTTAGTAGGTCGCTTGGTAAATATTTGTGAATTTAATCCATTAATGAACATTATTAAAGCCAAAGTCTACTTAACTTATGAGTCAAATACTAATTCAACATCAAATTTAGAGATTCCACACTTCATTCAACGTGGTAATTCTAGATTGTATCTTTCGGGTCCCCAACAGCCATCTCCATTTAAAATACATATTATTTGGGTCTTGAGATAATTTCATTTTAGCAGTCTCAAATACCATCTACAAGAAATTTTGAAAAGTGCCCATATGGCCACTTTGAAACATTTAAACATAGGCATAGTAAGTTTGGATAATTATAAATTGATATTTAGTTGCAGTATATAGTAGAAGGCACCATAATCCCTGCTGTTAGCTCCTCCTGAAATATTTGTGAGCTCTGCTACTCTCTTTTCAAGTTATCAAAGGGCATTAAACCAAGGCAAATACACACAGACGCACGCACGTGCACACACACACACAGGCTAGCTGAAGACCTTTGGCACACATTAACTGACTGAAAAAGATGAACTAGGCAAACCAGATTTCATTTTGGAGAACACTGAAAAAACAAACATGGTTAGTCACTTAGAAATGAAGCTGAAGTGAAAATATTCACAAAACTGTGTAAGTTCCATGGCAGACCAAAGTTATTTAGAAGCTAAACATATGAAAGAAGAGAAAAGGCAAAGAGGAAAAGAACAGAAAAGGTGAGGAAAACTTGATCAGTCAAGAAGAATACAGTTGCTCAACTGGAAGTAGATATGCTACAAGGAACTACTGAGACTTCCTGCCATTACATCAACTTACACAGGAAAAAGTCTCCTTTTCTTGAGACAACCTAAGTGGACCTCTGTTTTTATACAGCCAAAGAAACAAATTCAAGTGCATCGTTAAAGGGGAGGCATATAAATTACATAATACATGTAAATGAAGATAATGCTAGCTATTGTAACAAGCTAAGCTCAAAACTTCAACAGCAGTTCTATTAAGTAGCTGTTCTATTAACAGGTAGTCTCACA
The DNA here is from genome assembly GCF_047675955.1 of Chlorocebus sabaeus. Lineage (NCBI taxonomy): Eukaryota > Metazoa > Chordata > Mammalia > Primates > Cercopithecidae > Chlorocebus > Chlorocebus sabaeus. Next base: position 48,534,957 of record NC_132923.1, on the reverse strand, counting down.
GAAACCATTGCTTCCAAACCATTTGCAATGATTGGACTAGAAGTGTTTGTTTCAATATGAAATGAAGATATTGACTATACCAAGAAAAAGTGATAATTCTATCAAAGACACGGGGGATAGGGAGGATGGCAGGGAGAAGAGAGATTGATTTTTAAGTTCGATTTGTTTTTAAATAAAATTCCCATCTTACAATGACTTGGGAAGGTAGGTTGTGAAATTTGATGAATGTGAAAACTTGACTGAATGCAACTGACAACAGCAGAAGGTAAGCTTCATATTCCAGATACTGAAGGAATGCAGTTTAATTGTAGACACTCTTGCTACCAGTTCTTTTCTTCACTGTTCTGTTTATCTGCCTTAGAGAAGAGGTAACAGGGCATAATACATGAAGTCAGAGACAAGATTTAATCCTGTCTTAATAATTATGTAACTTTTAGCAAGCTTTTTGAATATGTCTGGGCCTCAGTCTCTACATCTGAAAATGAGATAACATCTACCTTCCAACTATTGTGTAAACTAAGGGGACAATATATGTAAAGCTCCTATCACCTGGTAGACTATAGATCTTTATTTTAAAGGGCATGACTAGTTCAGTTTTGAAATGTAACCTGAGTACGGCACTATTATTTTGATAACGTGTTACATCTAGATTCCTAGACAGATCAAAATTGTTCTCCTGCTTTCCAAAATAACTGAGGCCTCAAATTGTGAAGATGCCAACTACTCTTAGATTAAAAACACAACTCTTCAAATTGTGAGCTCACCCCTGAGTTATACAGGCACCAAACTAACAGTTTAAATTATTGTCCCAATCTATCTCTATCCATGATCCATTCAGTAGAATATTAACCCCCTATTCTAAATTTAAAAAGACAAGCATATAGTAATTATAATCCAAACTTTCCCCAAGCCTCTCCAAACTGCGGCTAACGATGTTATCTGAAGAGCAGCCACCCAAATTTCATGGTCACCTTTGCATAATGCTGGAACTCAGGATCCAATCAGTCTCAAGACATTTCTAGGGGTACTGGGGTATTGTCTCATATGTTCTCACAAATGACATGTCTTGGATTTACAGTCTGCCTTCTCCATGCCCTCTTCCCCGCAAAAGCACTTCTGAATTTTTAAAGCTCAGGAAATCACTTGAGGACAATTTTGCCTGTATTGCTTCTATTTCCCTCCTTAGAAACAAAGATTCTCTGCCTAGGATGCTGTCTCCAGTGTACTCAAAACTACAAATGCAAAAGTGTTCAAGTAAGACTATGTTTTCTTCAACCCTTACTACACTGAAAACTTGTTAGCTTTCATAGAAATGGAGAGAATACCTTCTCTTCCAGAATTCCATCATCTAGGTCCCACAACAGCACATCTTCTGCTTCACAACTTAGAGTCTAAGAGGAAACTGTGCTTAATGTTCCTAAGTTTCTCCACCCTTCTTCTCCCATTTTACTTCCAACAGAAGTACCATGTATATCTCTTTTGTTCATACAGATCAACTCATACAAATAAATATAAATGTAGAGATATTTTAGGTTTGGTTCCAGACCACCATAATAAAGTGAATATCAAAATAAAATGAGTCCCAAAATTTGCGGAGGTTTTGGCATATAAATCATATTTACACTGTACTGTAGCCTCTTAAGTATACGATAGCATTATGTCTAAAAATATGTATATATTTTAATTAAAAATACTTTATTATTAATAAATGTTAACAATCATCTCAGCCTTCAGTGGGTCATAATCATTTTGCAGATGAAGGATCTTGCCTCAATATTAATGTGCTGACTGATCAGGGTGGTGGTTGCTGAAGGTTGGGGTGCCTGTGGCAATTTCTTAAAATAAAACAACAATGAAGTTTGCTGTATCAATTGACTCTTCTTTTCATGAAAGATTTCTCTGTAGCACGCAATGTTGTTTGATATAATTTTACCCACAGAAGAACTTCTATCACTTGAGGTCAGGAGTTTGAGAACATCCTGACCAACATGGTGAAACCCCGTCTCTACTAAAAAAAATACAAAATTAGCTGGGTGTGGTGGTGCATGCCTGTAATTCCTGCTACTTGGGAGGCTGAGGCAAGAGAATCACTTGAACTCAGGAGGCAGAGGTTGCAGTGAGTCGCAATCATGCCATTGCACCCCCGCCTGGGCAACAAGAGCGAAACTCTATCTCAAAAAACAAAATTTTTTTTTGAATCAATCCTCTCAAATCCTGTCACTGCTTTATCAACTAAGTTTATGTAATCTTCTAAATCCTTTGTTGTCATCTCGACAATGTTCACAGAATCTTCACCAGGAGTAGATACCATCTCAAGAAACCACTTCCTTTGCTTATCCATAACAAGCAATTCCTCGTCCATTAAAGTTTGATCATGAGATTGCAGCAATTCAGCCACATATTCAGGCTCCACTTCTAATTCTAGTTATCTTGCTATTTCTACCACATCTGCAGTTGCTTCCTTCACTGAACTCTGAAACTGCTCAAAGTCATCTACGAAGATTGGAATCAACTTTTTCAAAATTCCTGTTAATGATAATATTTTGATCTCCTCCCTTGAATCACAAAAATTCTTAATGGCATCTAAAATGGTGAAACTTTCCAGAAGGTTTTCAATTTACTTTGCCTGGATTCATCAAAGTAATTACTATCTATGGTACTTATAGCCTTATGAAATATATTTCTTAAATAATAAGACCTGAAAGTCAAAATTACTCCATGATCCATGGGCTTCAGAATACATATTGTGTTGACAGGCATGAAAACAACATTAATCTCCTTGTATTATACATCTTCATCAGAGCTCTTGAATGACCAGATACATTGTCAATGGGCAGTCATATTTTGGGAAAATCTTTCTTTCTGAGCAGTAGGTCTCAACAGTGACCTTAAAATATTCAGTAAACCATGCTATAAACAGATGTGCTGCCATCTACACTTTGTTGTTCCATTTTCAGAGCACAGGCAAAGTAGATTTAGCATAATTCTTAAGGGCCCTAGCACTTTTTGAAAGATAGGTTAGCACTGGCTTAACGTTAGCACTCACCAGCTGCATCTTGTTAGCTGCACCAGCTAACAAGAAATTCAGCCTGTTCTTTGAAGATTTGAAGCCAGGTATTGGTTTCTCCTTTTTAGCTATGAGAGTTCCAAATGGCATCTTCTTCTAATATAAGGCTGTTTCATCTCCATTAAAAATCCATTCTTTAGTATATCCAACTTCATCAATTTTCTTAGGTAGATCTTCTGAATAACTTGTTGCAGCTTCTACATTAGCACTTGCTGTTTCACCTTGCACTTTTATGTTCTAGAGATGGTTTCTTTCCTTAAACCTTATAAACCAACCTCTGCTAACATCAAACTTTTCTTCTGCAGCTTCCTCACTTCTCTCAACCATTATAGAATTAAAAAGAGTTAGGGCTTTGTTTTGAATTAGGTCTTGCCTTAAAGGAATGTTGTGGCTAGTTTGATCATCTATCCAGACAACTATAACTTTCTCCATATCAACAATAAGCTTGTTCCACTTTCTTATCATTTGTGTGTTCACTGGGGTAGCATTTTTAATTTCCTTCAAAAACTTGACTCTTGCATTCACAACTTGGCTAACTGTTTGGCACAAGAGGTCCAGCTTTCAGCCTATTTTAGCTTTTGATATGCCTTCTTCACTAAGCTTATTTCTAGCTTTTGATTTAAAGCAAGAGATATGAAATTCTTCCTTTCACTTGAACACTGACAGGCCATTGTAGGGTTATTAATTGGTCTAATTTCAATATTGTTGTATCTCAGAAAATATACAGGACTGACAAGAGGGAGATACATGGGAAAATGGTTTGTCAATAGAGCAGTTAGAACACACACAACATTTATAAATTCATTCACCATCTTATATGAGCACAGTTCATGGTCCCCCAAAACAATTACAATAGTAGCAATAAAGATCATTGATCACAGCTCACCATCACAGGTTTACCAATAATGAAAAAGTTTGAAATAAAAATTGTGAGAATTACCATCATGGAATAAAGAGACACAAAGTGAGCACATGCTGTTGAAGAAACGAGGCAGATAGATTTGCTCGATTCAGGATTGCCACAAACCTTCAATTTGTAAAAAGTAAAGCAAAGCACAATAAATTGAGACATGCCTGTACAAAGAAAGAACCTTAAAAGCACCGGGAGAAGTGATTCATCATATACAAGTGATCCTCAATAAGATTATCATCAGAGTTCTCATCAGACACTTGAGTGGCCATAAGGTAGTGGGCCAATATATTCAAAGTGCTAAAGGAAAAAAAAACTGTCAACAAAAATCCTATATTCAGAAAAATTGTTCTTTAAAAGTAAGGGAGAAATTAAGAAACTCCCAGATAAATAAAACCAGAAAAGAGTTTATTAAGACTAAATCTGCCCTGCAAGAAAAGTCCTACAGGGTAAGATGAAAAACACCAGATAATAACTCAAAACTGTATGAAGGAATAAAGATCTTAATAAAGGTAAATGCATGTGAAATTATAAAAGCTAGTTATATTCTAAAAATAGTTTGCAACTCCATTTCTTATTTTCTACATGATTTAAGACATTGTATCTTAAATCTTTAATTTAGAACTTTTTAATTTAAAAAGTTTTACTCTAAAACTTTTTGAAAGTTATTCATCTAGGCCAGACACAGTAGCTCACCCCTATAATCTCAGCAATCTGGGAGGCCAAGGCGGGAGCATTGCTTGAGCCCAGGAGTTCCAGATCAGCCTAGGCAACATAGTGAGACTTCGTCTCTACAAAAAAATTTTTACATTAGCCAAGTATGGTGGCATGTGCCTGTAGTCCCTGCTGCTCAGGAGGCTGAAATGGGGGAATCATCTGAGTCTGACAGGTCAAAACTGTAGTGAGCAGACATTAGGCCATTGTACTCCAGCCTTGGTAACAGAGCAAGACCCTGTCTCAAAAAAAAATTTTCTTCATCTAAAAACTAGCATTATTTTATAACTTTGGTTTATACCTCCACCCATTGTTTTCTACATAATTCAAGAAAATCACACATTTAAAATAATTAATAGCTTATTTGGGGAGCACACAATGTACAAAGATGTAATTTTGTTACATCAAAAACTGAAAGAGATGTGACAGAGCTATAAAGAAGCAGAGTTTTTGTGTGTTAGTGAAGTTAATCTGGTAGAAATTCAAATTAGAGTATTATAAATTTAGGGAGTTAATTGTAATCCCCATGGTAACTACAAAGAACATAAAGTTATAGATTATACACAAAAGGAAATAGGAAAAGAATTTAAACATTTCACTATATAAAAAAACTAAACACAAAGTAATGCAGGAAATTGGAGATAAAAAACTATAAAACATATAGAAAACAAATAACAAAATAATGGAAGTAAGTCTCCTCTTATCAGTAATTAAATATAAATGGATTAAATTCTTCAATCAAAAGACAAAGATGGGCAGAGTGAATTTAAAAAAAGTTGATACAACTGTCTACAATAAATTCATTTTAGATCCAAAACCACAAAGTAATTGACAGTGAAAGAATGAAAGCATATTTTATATAAATAGTAATCCAAAAAAAAGCATGATGGCTATATTAAGGTTAGACAAAATAGACATTTAATCAAAATACGTCACAAGAGACAAAGAAGAATATTATATATTAATACAAAATTCAATATCACAAAAAAACCATAAACATTTACACACCAAATGACACATCATTAAAAAGAATAAAGTAAAAACTGACAGGATTGAAGGGAGAAATAAACAGTTCTGCAATAATAGTTGGATATTTTAATGTCCTACTTTCAATAATAGATATAACAACCAGACAGATGATAAGTAAGGAAAAAGAGGTCTTAACACAATAAACCAACTAGATCTAACAAATAATATAGAACACTCTACCTAACAACAACAGCATACACATTCTTTTTAAGTGCATATGGCAAATTTTTCAGGATAGACCATATGGTATACCACAAATTAAATCTCAATAGATTTTAAAGTGTAGATACCATAGAATGTACCTCCTTTGAGCACATTGGGATGAAATTTGCCATCAATAACAGAGAACAGCAGAAATTTAACAACTTTGTGGAAATTTAATATTCCACTCTTAAACAAACAATGGATCAAATAAGTAATCACAAACAAAATTAGAAAATACTTTGAAATAAATGAAAATGAAAACACAACACACAAAAACTTATGGGATGTAATGAAATTAGTGCAAAGAAATAAATATGCAGCTATAAATTCTAACATTAAAAAATAAGAAAGTTTAGGAGATGGGTATACTAAAAGTCCAGATTCCAAAACTCTGCAAAAGAGTTGCAGAGTTGAAATGCATGTAAGAAATCTGCATTTGTACTTCCTAAATCTATAAAAATTTAAAAAATTAAAACAAAATAAAAATAAAAAACAAGAAGAAGCTAAAACCAACAGCCTAACTTTACAACTTAAAGAACTATATAAAGAAGAACAAGCTAAACTCAAAGGTAGTAGAATGAAGGAAAATAGATATTAGAGTACAGATAAATGAAACAGAAAAAGAGTAAAGAAAATCAGTGAAACCAAATGTCAATTCCTGGAAAAGATCAACAAAATTGACAAATGTTTAACTAGAAGCACTAAGAATAAAAGAGAGAAGACTCCATTTACTGATATCAGAAATGAAAGTTGAGACATTACTACTGATTCTACAGAAGTTAAAAGAATAAGAGAGTGCTATGAAAACTGTACACCAATAAATTGGACAATCTACATAAAATGAAAAATTCGTAGAAAGACAAAACCTACAAAGCGAAATAAAAAACAAATGGAAAACCTGAATAGACCTATAACGGGTAAGAAGATTGAATTAGAATAAAAAATATTTCAACCCAAACAAACAAAGCAACAACAAAAAACCCCTGGACATGATGGCTTCACTGATGAATTCTACCAAACGTTTAAAGAAGAATGCCAGTACTTGTTAAACTTTTCCTCCAATAAATTGAAGAAGAAAAAACATTTTCTATTTCATACTATAAGATCAAAATTCTGTGAGAATATTTTATGAGATCTCTGATGCTGATGCCAGACAAAGACACAACAAGAAAAGAAAACTACTGACTGATATTCCTTATGAACATTGAGCCAAAAATTCTCAACAAAATACTAGCAAATTGAATTCAGCAACATATTTGAAGGATTACAAACTATGAACAAGTGGTATTTATTCCTGGAGTGCAAGAATGATTCAACTTAATAAATCAATCAGTGTAATACACCATGATAACAGAATGAAAGGAAAAAATATGATCATCTTAATTGATGCAGAAAAAGCATTTGGGAAAATTCAACAATCTTTCATGATAAAAACCCTCAACAAGCTAGGAATAGAAACTACTTCAACATAATAGAAGTTATATATGTAAAAGCCCAGAGTAAACATCATACTCAACAGTGAAAGTCTGAAAGCTCATAATAGTGAAAGACTGAAAGCTTTTCCTATAATATCAGGAACATGACAAGGATGCCCATTTTCGCCTATTCTATCTTATTTTTTTCTTGCCTTATTTTCCAGATGAATGAAGGAAATGTGACACATATGCACAATGGAGTAATGTTCAGCCACGAGCAAGAATGACAGTCATTTGCAACAACATGGATGAAACTGAAGATCATTATGTTAACTGAAATATGCCAGACACAGGAAAACAAATATCACATGTTCTAACGTATTTGTGGAATCGAAAAATCAAAACAATTAGACTCATGGACATAGAGAGTTGAAAGATGGTTACCAGAGGCTGGAAAGGGTAGTGGGAAGCTGGTAGTGGGAGGTGGGGGTGGTTAATGGGTACAAAAAAAATAGTTAGAAAGAATGAAAAAGACCTACTATTTGATAGCACAACAGGGTAACTATAATTAATAATAACTTAGTTGTACATTATAAAATAACTTGAAGATTATAACTGGGTTGTTTATAACTCAAAGGATAAATGCTTGAGAAGATGGATATCCCACTGTCTATGATGTGTTTATTTCACATTGCATGCCTGTATCAAAACACTTCATGTACCCCATAATTATATACACCTACCATGTAGCCACAGAAATTAAAAATATAAACATTTAAAAATAAAAAAATGAAAAAGATCCATATTGGATAGAAAAAAGTAAAATTACCTCTGTTTGCACATGACATGATCTTATATGTAGAAAACACTAAAGATTCCTCACCAAGAAACTGTTGAAACTAGTAAGTGAACTTATCAACTTAGCAAGATGTAAAGTCAATGCACAATAATCAGTAGCATTCCTATACATTAATAATTAACAACCTAAAATAATTAGGAAAATTCTATTTATGATAACATCAAAAATAATAAAATACTTAGAAATTAATTTAATCAAGGAGGAGAAAGACTTGCATGATAAAACTATAAAACACTGCTAAAATAAATTTTAAAATATATAGCTGAAAATGCATCTCATGTTCAAGGGTTGGAAGAATTAATATTGCTAAGATGTCAGTACTACTGATAGATGCAGGAAGCAGATAAAGGAGGGTCCCCAGAGAATCTTCAACCTGCCCCAATATCAGGAGCCTACACCCTCTATCAGTGTGTCCTGGATGTGAGACATGGAGTCAAAGGTTATTATTTTGGAGCTTTGAGATTTAGTGACTGCCCTGCTCCGTTTTGGACTTGCATGGCTCCTGTAGTGCCTTTATTTTGGCCAATTTCTCCCCTTTGAAACAGGAATGTTTACTCAATGCTTGTACCCCCATGGTATCTTGGAGGTAACTAACTTGATTTTTATTTTACAGGTTGATAAGTGGAAGGAACTTCCCTTGTCTAAGTCTACTTTGGACTCTGGACTTTTGAGTTAACACTGGAATGGGTTAAGATTTTGTGGAATTATTGGGAAGGTATGATTGCATTTTGAAATGTGAGAAGGACATGAGATTTGGGAAGGGCCAGGAACAAAATGATATAGTTTGGATGTATATCCCTGCCCATAGCTCATGTTGAAACATAATCCCCAGTGTTAGAGTTGAAGCTTTGTATTAGTCCGATTTCACATCACCATAAAGGTACTACCTTAGACTGGGTGATTTATAAACAAAAGAGGATTAATTGACTCACAGTTCTGCATAGGTGGAGAGGCCTCAGGAAACTTTCAATCATGGTAGAAGGCAAAGGGGAAGCAAGACATGTCTTACATGATGGCAGGAGGAGCAAGAGCATAGAAGTGCCACACTTTAAAACAGTCAGCTCTTATGAGAACTCACTAATTATCACGAGAACAGAATTGGGGGAAACTGCTCCCATGATCCAATCACCTCCCACCAGAACCCTCCCTTGACATGTGGGGATTACAATTCCAGATGAGATTTCAGTGGGAATACAGAGCCAAACCATATCAGGCTTGGTGGAAGGTGATTGGATAATGGGGATGGTTTTCTAATAAATGGTTTAGCATCATCTTTTTGGTGCTGTCCTCATGATAGTGAGTGAATTCTCATGAGATCCAGTCCTTTAAAGGTATGTGGCACCTTTCTCTATTCTCTCTTGCTCCTGCTCTGGCCACATGATGTGTCTGCTCCTCCTTCATCTTCCAGTATGATTGCAAGTTTCCTGAGGCCTTCCCAGAAGCTGAGCAGATGCCAGCATCATGCTTCCTGTACAGCCTACAGAACTGTGAGCCAGTTAAATGTCTTTTCTTTATAAATTACCCAGCCTCAGTAATTTTTAAAAGGCAAGAACAGCCTAAAATACTAACCAAATTAATCTACAGATTCAATGCAATACCCATCAAAATCTCAATGATGTTTAGCACAAATAGAAAAAAAATCCAAAATTCATTTGGAATCTCAAGGGATGCAGATTAGCAAAAACGATCTTGAAAAAGAAGAATAAAGCTGGAGAACTCATACTTCACGATTTAAAACTTACTACAATATTACAGTAATCAAAAGAGTGTAATGTCTCCATAAAGAAAGATTTATAGACCAGTGGAATAGAAGGGAGAACAAAAAAATAAAACCTTACATATATAGTCAGTCATTTTTGACAATAATGCCAAAATCACTCAATGTGGAAAGACCAGTCTTTTCAGCAAATGGTACTAAGAAAACTCAATATTCACTGCAAATAATAAAATTAGACCCTTACCCAATACCATATGCAAAAATTAACTCAAAATGTATTAAAGACCTAAGTGTAAAATCTAAAACTGTAAAACTTTTAGAAGAAAAGATAGGGCAAAAGTTTTATGCCATTGGATTTAGCAATGACTTTGGATATGAAAGGCATAGACAACAAAAACAAAAATTGATAAATTGAACTCCATGAAAAGTAAAATGTTTTGAGTGTCAAAAAATACTATCAACAGTATAAAAACGCAACCCACACAATGGGAGAAAATATTTGAAAATCATATGTCTGATAAGGAAATAACACCCAAAATATAGAGAGAACTTCTAAAACTTAGTAATAACAAAAACAAACATCTAGATTCAAAAATGGGCAAAGGGCTTCAATAGGCATCTCTCCAAAGAACATACACAAATGGCTAAAAATGACACGAGAAGATATGACTAATCATTAACAGTAAAGCAAATCAAAACTATGAGACACCACATCACATGCATTCAGGTTTTATATTTGCTACTCACAAAAATAAAATAAACTAACAAGTGTTGGAGAGAATGTGGAGTAATTGGAACCCTTACACACTGTTGATGGGAATGTAAAATGATTCAGCCACTATTTAAAAAAAAAAGATAGCAGTTTCTTAAAAAACTAAAAATAGGGGAGAAGCTTCAAATGGCTGAAAACAAGCATCTCTTACTCACCTCCTCTACTAAAAACAACTAAAATAGTGAGTAATTACAGTTCAAATAGATCAGCCAAGAGAGAACACTGGAGTTGAATAGAAAGGTGCCAGGAAACACCCAAAGCAAGGAAGAAAGGAAAATGAGGCAGCCTGCTTGGCCAGGATCAGCTAAGAGCCCAGAGAGACTCTGCAGTATTGGGAAACGGTGAGAGACCCCTAGTCATCTACACTCCCACCACAGACCTCTGCAATCCTAGCCACAGGAGAGCACTTAGACCCTTGTGGGCCCTGAAATAGACAAGACACAGAGAGCTGTCTGGAGACTACATGACAGCACTGCCTCAGGGAAGGAGCTTGCACTGGGTCCCATACTTTTCTGAGTCCTAAGCAGCAGCCCCATGTGCTATTTTGAGAGCCCAGCCCACAACAGACTGTGCACTGTTCTGGGGCCCAGTGGCACCACAGCTGAGGCATGAGCAAAGTGCAGGCTGCTGCAAGGGCTGAAACACAAGCAAAGCATGGACTGCCGCCACTGGTACTGAGGCACGAGCAAGGCAGAGGCTGCTATATCCAAGGCTGAGGCACAAAAGGGGTGCATGTTTCCCACTCAGCAGCACAGGCTGCCACCACTGAGGGTAGTCTGCCCTCCCTAGTGGCAAGGCCAGAGCACAGTCTCTGCTGCTCCAAGCCCAAATATTCTGCTGGGGGTCTGGGAACTGCCTCACTGCTACCTACAATGACAGGTGCCTGCATACACCACAAAGGGGCTTGAATACAAGCCTGCTCAGCCTAGCTCACCCTCACCTGTGCCAGATCAGGTAGTCCAGAGACCTGGAGATTGTGCAGCCCAGTCCAAAACTGTTGGCACCTGAGCATTCTTTCCAGGTACCTGAGGTTGGGCCTATCGACCCTGCCACTACCACCATAGCTGGCACCTACCTGCACACACCACCTGTGGGCCTGGAGACTGGCCTGCCCAACTCATCAAAACCACTGCCAAAACCAATGTACACCATTCAGAACCAGAGAGTAACCCCACCACTACTATTGCTATCGTCCATGCCACATGCCTTTCTGGAGGCCTAAAAACCCTCCCACCTACCCAGCCTGCCACTGCCACTAACAGCATCTGAACAAGCCACCTAGAAGACCAAGAATGGGCCTGCCTATAGCCACTGATACCAATGCCAGTATATGCTGCCTGGGAGCAAAGAACAGGAACAATCCATCCACCATTCCTAGCAATGTGATGTGAAGACAGGCCCACCTGGCACTCCACTTCCCATTAAAATTTTACCACAACCTTGACTAATAAGCATAGCCTAAATCACCAAAGAAATTATAGACATCACTAATGCTATTCACAGTTGAAGAAATAATGCAGAGAAAATGCTACTGCACAACTCAGAGCCAAAACCAATGTACCCTACCCTACTAACACCATAGACAAATCATTAGGAAAAAGTCTTCCCTTATGAAACCAAATTTTTTTAAAAAATGGGAGAAGTGATTGTTACACCAAATTCACGGACATCAATGTAAGGACATGAAAAAACAAAACAACAAAAAAATTACACCTCCAAAGGAACACAATAATTATTCAGCAACAGATCTCCATTGAAAAGAAATTTTTGAAATCCCAGAAAAAATTCAAAATATTGGTTCTAAAGCTCAGTGAGATATAACAGAATTCTAAAAGACAATACAAACAAATTAGAAAAATAATTCAGGATACGAATTTGTAATTTAACAAAAAGACAGGTATTTTTAAAGAATCAAACAGAAATTCTGGAACTAAAGAATTTATTGAAAGAAATACAAAATTCATGTAAAAGCTTCAACGATAGATTAGATCAAGTAGAAGAAAGAATGACAAATCTTTTGAAATAGTTCAGTGATACAAAAAATAGATTTAAAAATGAATAGAAAACAATAAGCAAAGCATTTATGACATATGGTATATTATAAAGTAACCCAATATACAAATTTTTGGTTCCCAGAATGCAAAGAGAAAATGAAAAAGTTAGAAAACGTATTTAATAAAATAATGGATTAAAACTTCCCAAGTTTAGCAAGAGATATAGACATCCAGATACAGGAGGCTCAAAGACTCCCAAATAGATACAATGCAAAAAGATCTTCTCCACAGCATCTATACCTGTCAAAATTATTCTTCACAAATGGAGGATAAATACAGTCCTTCTCAGACAGGCAAAAGCTGGGGGACTTCATCATCACTAGAACAGCCCTATCATAAATGTGTAATGGACAAAATGGGTAGAGTAAGACAGTAGAATAGATAGCCCCACTGATTGTCCTCCCAGCCCTGCACCCCCACCCCCACACCCCGCCAATGATAGGAATATCAAATTCAAAAACCACCATCATAAGCACCATCGTAAGAAACAAAAATCAGGTAAGCACTCGTAGTACCTGGTTTTAACTTCGTATCACTGAAAGAAGTGATGAAAAGGGCAGAAAATACAGTCTTGAAATGCCAATGCCACCCCTCTCCCATCCCCCTACAACAGACACATGGCACAAAGAGATCTGTGTGTTGGGAGAGGGAGAGCTCAGTGACTATGAGACTGCATTGAATTCAGTGCTGCTCTGTCACAGTGGAAAGCAAAACATGCTGAAATCAGCTGACACCTGCCCATGCCAAAAGCATTCAGATCAGCCCTAGCCAGAGGGTAATTACCCATTGCAGTAGTTGAAACTTGAATTCTGGGAAAACTGAGGGCTGAAGTGTTATGGGGTCCTAAATCAACTTGAAAGCCAGTCTAGACCACAAGGACTGCAACTCTCCTACTGGGTCCAGAGACAGTGGACTTATGGGGCTTGTGACTTATTGAGACACCAGCTGGGGAAGTTAAGTGAGTGGTTGTGCCACCACTCCCACAAACCCAGGCAACATACCTCATGGCTGCAAAAGAGATTATTTCCTTCAGCTCAAGGAGAGGGAAGAATAAAGAAGCCTTTTGTCTTGCATATTGGATACCAGCTCAGCCATAGTAGGATATGGCTCCGGCCAGAGTTGTGAGGCCCCCATTCCAGGCCCTAGCTCCTGGACAGCATTTCTAGATACACCCTGGGCCAGAAGAAAATTCACTACCTAGAAGAGAAGGACCCAGTGCTGACAGGATCCATCACCTTCTGACTAAAGAGCCCTTGAGCCCTAAACACCAGTAGTGATATTCAGGTAGTATGTCGTGGGTCTTGGGTGAAACTGCAAGACACGCTGGCTTCAGGTGTGACCCAGCATATTCTTAACTGTGGTGGCTACAATGAGGGATACCTTCTGCTTGATACAAGCAAAGAGAAAAGTAAAGGAGGCTTTGTCTTCCACCTTAGGTACCAACTTGGCCACAATGAGGCAGAGAATTAAGTGGGCTTTTGGGATCCCTGATTTCAGTACTTGGCTCTTACATGGTATTTCTGGAGATTCCCTGGGCCAAAGGGGAGTCAACTGCCCTGAAGAATGAGTCCCAGACCTAGCGGCATTCACCACAAGCTGACTGAAAAGCCTGTGGGCATCAAGTGAACATTAGTGATAGCCTGGCAGTACCCCCAATGGGACGTTAGTGATGCTGGCTATGGAGTGAGGCTCCTCTGCCTGTGGAAAGGGGTGGAAAGAGTGGGAAGAATTACATCTTATGGTTTAAGAACCAGCTCAAGCACAGTAGAATAGAACATCAAGTATATTTCTAAGATTTTTAACTCCGGTCCCTACCTCCTAGAAGCATCCCTGGGCCCAAGTGGGGCCTGGGGGAACATGCTGCCTTGAAGAGAAGGATACAAATTTGGCTGGCTTCACCACTTGCTGATTGCAGAGGCCTAGGCCTTGAAGGAACATGGGTGGTAGACAGGTAGTGGTTACAGTGGGCTTTGAGTGAAATCCATTGTTGTGCTGGTGTCAGGTTTGACCCAGTGCAGTCCCAGTGGTAGTGGCCAAAAGGTGCTTGTGTCACATTGTGTCCAGAATTGGTGGGTTCTTGGTCTCGCTGACTTCAAGAATGAAGCCACGGACCCTCACAGTGAGTGTTACAGATCTTAAAAATGGTGTGTTGGAGTTTGTTCCTTCAGATGTTCAGATGTGACTGGAGTTTCTTCCTTCTGGTGGGTGCGTGGTCTCGCTGACTTCAGGAGTGAAGCTGCAGACCTTCACGGTGAGTGTTACAGCTCTTAAAGGTGGCACGTCTGGAGTTGTTCGTTCCTTCCAGTGGGTTCGTGGTCTTGCTGGCCTCAGGAGTGAAGCTGCAGATCTTCACGGTGTGTTATAGTTCATAAAGGTGGCGCATCCGGAGTTGTTCGTTCCTCCCATCTGGAGTTGTTCGTCCCTCCCAGTGGGTTCATGGTCTCACTGACTTCAGGAGTGAAGCTGCAGACCTTCACAGTGAGTGTTAGAGCTCATAAAGGCAGTGTGGACCCAAAGAGTGAGCGGTAGCAGATTTATTGAGAAGAGCGAAAGAGCAAAGATTCCACAGTGTGGAAGGGGACCTGAACAGGTTGCTGCTACTGGCTTGACTGGTCTGCTTTTATTCTCTTATTGGGCCCTGCCCACATCCTGCTGATTGGTCCATTTTACAGAGTCCTAATTGATCCGTTTTGACAGAGGGCTCATCGGTGCATTTACAAACCTTTAGTTAGACACAGAGTGCTGATTGGTGTGTTTACACTCCTTTAGCTAGACACAAAAGTTCTCCAAGTCCCCACTTGATTAGCTAGACACAGAGCGCTGATTGATGGGTTTACAAACCTTTAAATAGACACAGAGTGCAGACTGGTGCATTTACAATCCTTTAGCTAGACAGAAAAGTTCTCCAAGTCCCCACCCAACCCAGAAGACCAGCCAGCTTCACCCCTCAATCCGCCCTCTAAACAGGACACCCCAACTGCTGTTGGGAATTTGGCCAATGACCACTCTAGCTACTTCCTGTTGGATGGGGCAAAGAAGGGGCCCTGCAGTTGTAGTGTCCTCTGGTGTAGGCCAGTGGAAGGGCCAGCGGGTCGGTCCAGGGGTCCTCGGTAGAAGTTGTTAGTTGAACTCATTTGGGGTTCTGTTTGTAAGACCAACTGTAGCTTGATGGCCTTGATTCTAGAGGAAACGAATTTGACAAGAAGGTTAAAAATACAGGGCCCCAAAGGCGAGTAACAGCAATATAGCTGCCATGGGACCTATAAAGGGGAGAAACCATGTTTCCCAACTCCAGAGGTTGGTATAAGATTTTGAAAGGCGTTGTCTGATTTCAGAAGGCTTTTCCTGTAAACACCGGGCGGCATCTAGTACTATCCCTGACTGGCTAGGGTAAAAACAACACTCTTCCCCTAAGAAGGTGCAGCGTCCTCCTGTCTCAGCAGTGAGGAGGTCTAGGCCTCGGGGGTTTTGGAGAGGCACTGCTGCCAAAGAGTCTATTTGAGATTGTAGAGTAAGGATAGATTTTGTTATTTCTTATAAACTGTCTGAGAAATCCTTTGACAGTGTGTGGTAGTGGGCTAATACATGTTACACTGTTAACTTTCAGCAAACTTTACTTTTGTTGAAAACCTTGTAAGTTTGGGATTTTAATTTTTCTTTGCTATTAATAAAATCTTGTTCAGTCCATATTAACTTAGAATTGGTATAGATGACTCCTTCCTGATTCTGTAAGTACTTTAAGATTTGGCTGAGTGCAAACAACTCCCATATCTGAGCAAACCAATTATAAGGCAATTTTCCTAACTGCTTTTATAAGAGTTCCCCTATTACTTACTGAAGACCCATTGTGTCTTCTTCCTTAATCGCCCAGGCCCACCTGGGAGGACTTATCTGTCTCCTGTCCTGAAGGGACTTCCTCCTTTGTCTGGTTGGACCTTCAGATTTAGATCCCCTGTTAGGAAACCTGATGAGTTAAGGATTTTTGATAGGAAGGCTACGTGTTATCAGTGGCCTTAGTGCTTTTGGGCTATGCCCTTGTTTACACTGACAACAAGGTGGTATTGGAGTGTTATAGGGTTATGGAGAAGACCTTCAATTATCAATTATACGTTTTAAATTTACCCTGGCTTTTAAACGAATAGGGTACACTGTTTTTTCTTTACTAATTCCATCTCTCTTTCTCTTTGACTTCTTCTTTGTCTCTCTCTTTCTGACTCCCTCTTTGTCTCTTCCTCTCCTTCCTTCTTTGACTTTCTGTATCTTCTACTGTCTCCCTTTGTCTGTTTCTTCCTCTCTCTCTCTGACTTCCTGTCTCTCTTTCTTTGACTTTCTGTGTCTCTCTTTCTCTCTCTCTGACTCCCTCTTTGTCTCTGTCTCTTTCTTTCTCTCTTTGACTTTCTGTCTCTCTGTCTCTTCTTCTCTCCTTCTCTTTGACTTCCTCTCTCTCTCTCTCTCTCTCTCTGTCTCTTCCTCTCTCTCTCTCTCTCTCTCTGACTTTCTCTCTCTTTCTCTCTTTCCTTCTGTCTTTGACTTTGTCTCTCTCTTTCTCTCTGCTGGTCTTTCCCTGTCTCTGCCAGCTGCTTATGCTGCTGTTCTCCCCTCTCCTTCCCCTTTTTGATGGCTTTGGCAGTGTAAGACTGCCACCCCCGTTGGGTTTTTGCACTGAGTGCAATAACTCCATGATTTCCTTGTGATATTTAATGGGGGTTCCCCCAGAGGTTAGGAACTCCCTTTCTTTCCATATTGCAGCATGGGCATGTAGGATTAGATAAGCATACTTGCTATCTGTATACACATTTATTATTCTTCCCTTTCCCAGTTCTAAAGCTCAGGTAAGTGCCACTAGTTCTGCTAACTGGGAACTGGTCCCTGGGGGAAGACGCTTACTTTCAAGTACGGTTACATCACTAACTATGGCATAACCTGCCCTTCATATCCCATTCTCCACAAATGAGCTTCCATCAGTACATAAGTTAAGGTCAGGATTAGCTAAGGGGACTTCTAAGAGATCATCTCGGGCGGCACAAGCCTGAACTATAATTTGTTGGCAGTTATGCTCGATTGGTTCCCCATCCTCTGGGAGAAGAGTGGCAGGGTTGCTGGCCATGCACGTACATATTTGAAGCACAGTCCCTCAAGGAGTAGCGCCTGGTATCTAAGTAGGCAGTTGTCTGATATCCATAAACTTCCTTTGCCACCTAGTATGCCATTTACATCATGAGTAGTCCAGACAGTGAGATCCTTTCCTTCTATTATTTTGATAGCCTCTGACACTAAGACAGCCACCGCCGCAACTATCCTTAAACAGTGAGGCCAGCCTGTTACTACTACATCAATTTCCTTACTTAGGTATGCCACTGGTTGTGGGGTTGTCCCATGCGTCTGAGTAAGGACTCCAAGAGCTATCCCTGCTCTCTGTGATGTATAAATAGAAGTTTTGTCCTGTGGGAAGGCTTAAAGCTGGAGCTTGTTCTAGGGCCTTCTTTAAGGTTTTGAAGGGTGTTTCTGCTCCTGATTCCCATTCTACTAGATGAGTATTAGCCCTCTGGGTCTCCTTGATAGAGTATAGAGGGGCCTTGCTATCTCGTTGTATTCAGGGATCCATAGTTGGCAAAAGCCAGTGATTCCAAGAAACCCCCACAACTGTTTTAATGTCTTAGGGCGAGCATAAGCCAGTATAGACTGTATTCATTCCTTGCTGAGGTCCCTGGTCCCTCTGGCTAAGATTAGGCCTAGATATTTGACCTGCTATAGGCAAAGCTGGGCCTTCGACCTAGACGCCTTGTACCCTTGATTAGCTAGAAAGTTCAAGAGATCTAGCATAGACTGCTGGCATGAGGCTTCTGAACTGGTAGCCAAAAGGAAATCATCCACATTTTGAAGGACCAGAGTGCCTGGACTTGAGAAGTGGCCTAGTTCTTGAGCCAGTGCCTGACCAGAGAGATGAGGGCTATCCCTAAACCCTTGGGGCAAGACCATCCATGTAAGTTGGGATGTGTGGTCTGAGCGATTCTCAAAGGCAAAGAGAAACTGGGAGTCAGAGTGCAGGGGAATACAGAAGAAGGCACCCTTGAGGTCCAGAACAATGAACCATTCTGCTTCATCTGGTATTTGACAGAGCAGGGTATAGGGGTTGGGTACAACTGGATATACAGAAATTAATGCCTCTTGATGAGTCTAAGATCTTGCACTAGTGTCCACTGACCATTTGGTTTTTGTACTCCTAGAATTGGGGTGTCACAGGGACTGTTGCATTTCCTTACTAAGCCTTGAGCTTTTAAATGTTTAACAGTATCCTGTAATCCTTTATGAGCTTCAGGCCTTAAGGTATATTGCCTTTCATAAGGAAGAGTGGTGGGGTCTTTTAGCCTGATTTGGACTGGGCAGGCATTTTTTGCCCTTCCAAATTGTCCTTCCAATGCCCAGACTTCAGGGTTGATTCCTTCCTCAAGTAGGGGACAACAAATGGGTAACTTGTTCCCCATATTCATGTAGATAATAGCTCCAGCTTTGACTAATATATCCCTCCCTAATAAGAGTGTGGGACTTTCAGGCATAACAAGAAAGGCATGTGAAAAGAGCAAGGTCTCCCAATTACAACTGAGGAGGAGGGAGAAATACCTGGTTACAGGCTGTACCAGAATTCCTCAGATGGTAATAGACCTTCAGGACAGGAGATTAATACTGAGAAGGCCACACCAGTGTCCAGGAGAAGTCAATTTCCTGGCCCACAGTGGTTCAATGTACCTGGAGCTCAGTGAGGGTGATGACATGAGCTGGTGCTTGCTCAGGGCACCCTCAGTCCAGTTGTTGGATCATCTGGTTGAGGGTTTCTGACCCAGAGAACCTTTGTCCTCTGGGGCAGTGCACCTTCCAGTGATTGCCTTGGCACAGCGGACATGGATGAGGGGGCGGCTTGTTTTTCACTGGACAACCTTTTTTTAAAGTGTCCTTGTAAACCACACTGATAACAAGCCCTACAGGGTGATTGGCCTGCTCCATTTTCTGTCCTCTCTGAACCACCAAGGTTTGTTAGTCTGGAGGGCATGACTAAGGCTGTGGCCTTTCTCTGATCTCACTTTTCCTTTTGGGCCTGTTCCTCTGGGTCCCTATTATAGAACACTGAGGTTTCCAGGTTTAATAATGCCTCCAGATTTTGTTCAGGGCCCAGGGCTTGCTTTTGGAGCTTTCTCCTAATATCTGTGGCTGATTGGGTAATAAATATATCTTTTAGAATCAAATGACCCTCGAGTGATTCAGGTGACAGGGGAGTCTATTTCCTTAAGGCCTCCTGTGATCGCTCAAGGAAGGCAGAAGGATTTTCTTCCTTTCTTTGAGTTATGGTGGACATCTTTGAATAATTCATGGGCTTCTTCCTAATTCTCCTTAGTCCTTCTAAAACACTGGTCAACAGATGTTTACGACTCCAGTCCCCATGATCAGAGTCAAGGATCCCCAGTGGGGATCCATACTGGGGTTGACTTGCTGCCTGGGAGGGAATTTGTCCCTTTCTTAGGCTGACATTCTATCATTTACTTGACTAAGATACCAGGTATCTCCAAACTCTCGGGCCGCAGCCAAAGCCACATTCTTTTCATTAAAGGCCAGGGTTTGATCTAACAATAGCATGACATCTCTCCAAGCGAGGTTGAAGGTTTGCCTTAGACCCTGTAGAATATGTATGTACCTATCAGGATCATCTGAAAACTTCCCCAGGTCTGCTTTGATCTGCTTTAAATCAGAGAGGGAGAAGGGGACATGTACCCGGGTTGGGCCAAATTCCCCTCCCCCTACAGCTTGAAGGGGACATAACCGATAGCGCAGGGGTTTTTGTGGTCCTTTGGAGATTTTTTTGCTTATTTCTTTCTGGGTGGGGGAGATTAGAGGATGCTTATCATTAATAGGAAGGGGAGTTAGAGGGAGGCTAGGATATGGGAGTAAGCTGAGAGGTCCTCTTGTGGGATGTAAATTGCAAGTTTTGCATAGTTGTGTATTCTCCTTCAATGAAAAGAAAGCTTGGACATAAGGTATTTCACTCCATTTGCCTTCCCTCTTACAGAAAATGTCAAGCTTCAGGATAGTATTGTAATTTGTACTTCCCTCAGGTAGCCATTTTTCCCGATCAGAGAGAGAATATTGGGGCCAGGCCATACTGCAGAAAGAAAATGAGCCACCTCTTTTTCAGGGTTTGCAGGTCAAATTGGTCCCAATGGCTTAGGATGCATTTCAAGGGTGAGTCTGTTGATGCCTGAGTGTTTCTCATCTGAAAGACAAAACCGCCCATGGTTTTGGTTTGTTTTCTTTCTCCCCCTGCCCAAGAACCCACAAGGGTCCCTGGACCCTGCTGATCGGAATAGTTACACTCACTGACGCAGCAGCAGAAACACTAGTTTTCCTCACAGACCACAAGGAGGACTGAGGAAGGTCAGATTTAGTGGCCTTTACCAACACATTCTTGAAAACCTGCACCCTTGCCTGTCGTCCTAGACCACAAAGAAGACAGAGAAAAATTGGATTTAGTGGCCCTTACTGACACATTCTCAAAAACCTGTTAGAGTCCTAAGCATTCTCCTGTTAGTATTGGGACTTTACCTGTGTCCTATAAAGATGTTATGCCCCAAAAATGAAGTGGAGGGCTATACCCTGAGGGAGGAAAGGGATCTCTAGCATTGGAAGAGTGACACCTTTTGTCCTCGCTTATATGAATAGGAAGGATACAATTTCTGAGGCTCCCCATATCCTAGCTTCAGGAATAGCTTTTGTTAGGCCTGCTTGTCTGAGGAGGGATCCTAAAATTCCAGATAGTCCCCCTACGATGGGGCTTTGGGCAAAAATTATGTTTTTCTGGTTGGTGAGCTAAAGAAAGGTGCCTAAAGAAGGTAACAGAGTCCTGGAGTTTATACTAGAAATCATTCTTATAGGAGAAACTAGAAAAGCACCAGAGACAGGGAGTGCTTTTTAGAAGAGGGACTAGCCTCAGAGAAGAGAGGCGAAAGGAAGTCTGTCTGACAGGCATTAGGACCCAGGAGGCAAGGGTCAGGATAGATAGAATAGATGGGCGAGTCTCGCTTGGGCGACATGACTTTCAGAGTTCTGCTCATGGCTGCAGGGCCAACCAACTTGTTGGGACTCTAGAACTGAATGGCTTTCCTCTCTGTTGACCCTTGGCTCAACCCAGAAGTACAAGAAAAGCAGAAGCTGGTTCTGGGCAAACCAACGCTCCCAACTCCAAAGAGTCAGGGGTTGTTAGAGGGCCCTTTTTCAGAAAGTCTGACACTTCTCATGTCTTTAGTGTGGCGGCCATGTTAGTCTCTTTTAACCAGCTGACAGGTGCCCAGTATTTAGCTCCCAAATTCTAAGGAAAAACAGGGCAGAATAGCAAGCGAAAGGGGTCCAGTGGTACTCACCGCTTGGCGATAGGTGATAGTCTCACCACTTGGCGATAGGTGATGGTCCCATCTGGGTCACCAAAATGTGCCCAGAATTGGTGGGTTCTTGGTCTCACTGACTTTAAGAATGAAGCCTCGGACCCTCGCAGTGAGTGTTACAGTTCTTAAAGATGGTGTGTCGGAGTTTGTTCCTTCAGATGTTCAGATGTGTCTGGAGTTTCTTCCTTCTGGTGGGTTCATGATCTCGCTGACTTCAGGACTGAAGCTGCAGACCTTCACGGTGAGTGTTACAGCTCTTAAAGGCAGTTCATCTAGAGTTGTTCATTCCTTCTGGTGGGTTTGTGGTCTCACTGGCCTCAGGAGTGAAGCTGCAGACCTTTGTGGTGAGTGTTATAGTTCACAAAGGTGGCACATCCGGTGTTGTTCGTTCCTCCCCGTCTGGAGTTGTTCATCCCTCCTGGTGGGTTTGTGGTCTTGCTGGCTTCAGGAGTGAAGCTACAGACCTTCACGGTGAGTGTTACAGCTCATAAAGGCAGTGTGAACCCAAAGAGTGAGCAGCAGCAAGATCTATTGCGAAGAGCGAAAGAACAAAGCTTCCACGGCCTAGAAGGGGACCCAAGTGGATTGCCACTGCTGGCTCGGGTGGCCTGCTTTTATTCCCTTATTTGGTCTCACCCACATCCTTCTGATTGATCCATTTTACAGAGAGCTGATTGGTTCATTTAACAGAATGCTGCTTCGTTCATTTTATAGAGTGCTGATTGGTCCATTTTACAGAGTGCTGATTGGTTCGTTTTGACAGAGAGCTGATTGGTGCATTTACAAAGCTTTAGCTAGACACAGAGTATTGACTGGTGTGTTTACAGTCCTTTAGCTAGACAGAAAAGTTCTCTGAGTCCCCAACCGACCCAGAAGCCCAACTGGCTTCACCTCTCAACATCACCACAAGCCACAAGTGGCTCAGCATGAACAAGGAGACACCATTTGTTTGGGGGAAAGTAAGGAAAGAAAACAAGAGTCACTGCCTCTTCATGAAAATCCAGAGAATTATTCCAGACTTTATCCAAGACCACCAAGGTGGTACTTCTACAAGTCTGCAAGAACCACCATGTTACTGGGATTTGGTGCCCCCTAATGCAGACACAGCTTAGATCACAACACCCAAATCCTTTCAAATATCTGGAAAGCCTTCCCATAAAGGAAGGGTACAAACAAGTGCAGACTGCAAAGACTAAAATAAATACCTGTCTCTTCAATGCCAAGACACTGGTGAACATCAGCAAGCATAAACAACATCCAGGAATACAAGACCTCACCAAACAAACTAAATAAAGAAGCAGAGATCAATCCTGGAGAAACAAAGATCCTGACCTTTCAGACAGATAATTCAAAATATATGTTGAGGAAACTCAAAGAAAGTCAAGACAACACAGAGGAGGAATTCAGAAATCTCTCAGATAAATTTAATTAAGGAAATTGAAATAATTAAAAAGAAGCAGAAATTATGGAGCTGAAAAATGCAACTGACACACTGAAGAATGCATAAGATTCTCTTAATAGCAGAAATGATCAAGCAGAAGAAAAAATTAGTGAGTTTGAAGACAGGCTATTTGAAAATACAGTTAGAGGAGACAAAAGGATAAAGAATAAAAAAGAATGAAGCACACCTAAAACACCTAGAAAATAACCTAAAAGGGCAAACCTAAAATGTATTGGCCTTAAAGAGGAGATAGAGAAAGACACTGAGGTAGCAGGTTTATTCACAGGGATAATAACAAAGAACTTCCCAAACCTACAGAAGAATATCAGTATTCAAGTAGATGAAGGTTATAGAACACTAAGTAGATTTAACCCAAAGAAGACTACCTCAAGACATTTAATAATCAAATCAGCAAAAACCAAGGATTCTAATAGCAGCAAGATAAAAGAACAAATAATATACAAAGGAGTTCTAATACATCAGGCAGCAGACTTTTCAGTGGAAACCTTACAGGCCAGGAAAGAGTGCTGATGATATAACCTAATATCTAGAAAAACCTAAAGACATCCTCCCCCCAAGAAAAAACTTATATTTGATAAATGAACTCAGTAAAGTTTCCAGATACAAAGTCAACATACCAAAATCAGTATGATTTCTATACACCAACAATTAAGTAACCAAGAAAGAAATCAAGAAGACAATCCCATATAAAAGAGTTACCAAAAAATGTACCTCGGAATAAGTTTAACTAAGGATGTAAAAGACCTCTACAAGGAAACGTACAACACACTGATGAAAAAAAATTGAAGACAACACAAACAAATAGAAAGACATTTCATGCTTATGGATTGGAATAATTAATATTAAAATAACTATATTGCCCAAAGCAATCTATAGATTCAATGTAATCCCTATGAAAATACTAACCTCATTGTTTACAGAAATAGAAAAAAATATCCCAAAATGTTTACTGAACCAAAAAAGAGTCAAAATAGCTAAAGTAGTCCTGAGCAAAAAGAACGGAGCTAGAGGCATCACAATTATTTACCCTATATACAAACCTATAGTAACTAAAACAGCACAGTATTGGTATAAAAACAGACACATGGACCAATGGAACAGAATAGAGAATCCAGAAATAAGTCCACATATTTACCGTCAACTGGTTTTCTAAAAAAAATGCCAAGAACATACACTGGGAAAAAGACAACTTTTTCAATAAATAGCGATGGGAAAAATTAGATATCCATATCCAAAAGAATGAAACTGAACCCTTATCTTTCATCATATACAAAAAATCAACTCAAGATGGATTAAAAACTTAAACACAAAACCCAAAACAATTAAAATACTAGAAGAAAACTAGGGAAAACACTTTAGGAGATTGGTTTAGGCTAAGACTTCAAAAGCACAGACAGCGAAAACAAAAATAGACAAACAGGACTATATATATCAAACTAAAAAGTTTCTGCATAGCAAAGGAAACAATCAACATAGAGAAGAGATAGTCTGTTAAATGGAAGAAAATATTTGTAAACTATTTCTCTGACAAGGAGCTAATATTCAAAATATACAAGGAACTAAAAGAATTCCACAGTAAATAATAATGATAATCCTGTTTTTAAAAAAGTGGGTAAAAGCTGGGCATGGTAGCTTATGCCTGTAATCCTAGCTACTTGGGAGGATGAGGCAGGAGGACTGCTTGAGGCTGGGAGTTAAAGACCAGCATGGGCAACAGAGCAAGAAACTGTCTGTAAAGAAAAACAAATTAAATTATCTAGGCATGGTGGTGTGCACCTGTAGTTCCAGCTACTCAGGAGGCTGAAGTAGGAAGATCACTTGAACCCAGGAGTTTGAGGCTGCAGTGATCTATGATTGTGCCATTGCACTCCACCCTGGGCAACACAGCAATATCCTGTCTCAAAAAAAGTGGAGAAAAGACATAAATAGACATTTCTCAAAAGAAAACACACAAACGGCCAACAGATATATGAAAAATTGTTCAACATCACTAATCATCAGAGAAATGCAAATCTAAACCACAATGAGATATCATGTTATCCCAATTACAATGGTTACTACCGAAATAAAAAAAATGGGCCAGGTACAGTGGCTCACTCCTGTAATCCCAGCACTTTGGGAGGCCGAGGAGGGTGGATCGCTCAAGGTCAGGAGTTCAAGACCAGCTTGGTCAACATGGCGAAACCCCATCTCTACTAAAAACACAAAAATTAGCCAGGCATGGTGGCATGCGTGTCTAATCCCAGCTACTTGAGAGGCTGAGGTAGAATTGTTTGAACCCAGGAGCCAGGAGTTGCAATGAGCCTAGCTCGCACTGTTGCACTCCAGCCTAGGCAACAAGAAACAACAATAACAACAAAAATATAAAATAGCAGGTGCTGGTGAGGATGTGGCGAAAAGGGAACTCTTATACACTGTTGGTAGGAATGTAAATTGGTACAGCAAAGGGGTATGTTGTATGTTTATTGGTCTATTCATAATAGCAAATATATAGAATCAACCTAAGTGTTTATCAATGGGTGAATGGATAAAGAAAATGTGGTATATATACATAATGGGATATGATTTAGCCATAACAAAGAATGAAGTCATGTCATTTGCAGCAACATGGATACAACTAAAGGTCATTGTGTTAAATGAAATAAGATAAACACAAAAAGATAAATTTTGCATGTTCTCACTCATATATGGGAGCTAAAACAGTTTACCTTATGGAAGTAGAAAATGGAATAACTAGTACCAATAGTCATTCCACTATAGTTAGCAACAATGTATCATATATTTCAAAGTAGCTTGAAGAGAGAACTTGAAATATTCCCAACACAAATAAATGATAAATACTCAAGGTGATGGATACCCTAAATGCCCTGACTTGATCATTATACCTTCTATGCATGCAGCAACATATCACATGCATCCCATCCATATGTAAAATATCATGTATCAATTTTTAATTACTATGCACTCCAGTGATTTCACTTCTGGATACATACTCAAAAGAATTGAAAGCAAGGTCTCAAAGAGATATCTGTACACCTGTGTTCATAGCAGCATGTTTTACAATAGGTAACAACATGGAAGCAATCCAGGTTTCCATCAACAGCTAAATGGATAAGCAAAATATAGTGTATACATATAGAGTGGAATAATATTTAGCCTTAAAAAGGAAGAAAAATCTAATATATGCTACAACACCAATGAACCTGAGGACATTATGCTAAGTGAAATAAGCCAGTCACAAAAAGATAAATACTGTGTAATTCCACCTACCTGAGACAATTAGTGTAGTCAAATTTTTAGAGACAGAAAGTAGAATGATGATTGCCAAGGGCTGAGGGAGAAGGACAAAGGAGAGATGTTGTTTAATGGGTATAGAGTTTCAGTTTTACAAGATGTAAAGAGTTCTGGAGATTGATGATGGTGATGGCTGCTTAACATTATGGATGTAATTAATTCCATTGAACTGTACATGTGAAATGGTTAAGATCATAAATTTTGTTATGTGTATTTAACACAATTTTTTAAGATTGAAAATAATAAATAAAATCACAACTGAAGGTAATAAGTTCTTATTTCAGTGCTTGAAAGTGGATTACTATTATCCTGGATCTATCCATTTCTCTCCAATTCCAGTTCTATTGCCACCATTTTTGCCTAAGCCAGCCTTATTTCCCATCTGGACTACTGTAATAGCCTCCAACTTGGTGACCTGCAACCTTCTCTGTATTTCTATTTTCTTTTCACCTATCCAACTCCCATGTATTTTTTGAGCTTCAATGGAAATGTCAATATCTCAAAACCTTTCCTGACCACTCTTGTTGTAGATAAATTATGACCCATGTGGTAGGTAGAATAATGACCTCCCCTACCCAAAATGCTCTAATCTGTGGAAAGTGGATCATGTTCCATTACATGGAAAAGAAGGAAACAAAATTGCAAATGAAAGCAAGATTGCCAACCAACTGACCTTAAAATAGATTATTCCGGACTATCCAGGTGGGTACAATGTAATCACTCAGCTGCGGAAAAGGCAGCAGAAGAGGATCAGAGTAAATATGAAAATAACTCTGCCCACCATCGTTAACTTTGAAGATGAATGAACAGGGTCACAAGCCAAGCAATGCACATGACCTCTAAAAGGCGGAATGAACAAAAAAACAGTTTTTCCCCTAGATCCTCCAGACACTGTGATTTTAGCCCAGTGAGCCCCACTTTGGGTTTCTAATGTCCAGAACTTTAAGATAATAAATGTATATTCTTTTAAGCCATAAAGTTTGTGGCAGTTTGTTAGAGCAGCACTTGAAAACTAGCACATCCCTTTAGTATAAATTATCATAGGACAACTTTGAGTGAACTTGTTCAAATTGTAAATTACACTACTTATTTGGTCAATATCTCTATGCTTACAAAGTGTATTTCCACTCTGTCCTGCTCATAACTGGCTTAGGACATTGCCTGGTACATAGTAGGCTCTCTACAAATATTCGTTGAGTGAATGAACTGTATTGTAGCAAAATATTCTGACCCCATACAACCAAAACAATTGCACTCCAAGAAATGTACAATCTAGCCCAAAAACTGAAGTTCCTGTGGCTAAATGATGTGTGTGAGTCTGTACATATTTTTTATTAATCACTTTAAAAACAGAAATACTTCAATTTATAACTATTAAGACAATGCAACAATGAGTGAGAAATATTTAGGAAAGGCAAAGAAGATCCAATATACATATATGTCACCAAAGAATATGATCAAAGCAGAGGAACAGAACAAATACTATAAGCTGTAACTAAAAATTTCTTTAAAAATATTGAAACTATGTCTTGAAAGAATACACTATGACATCTGAAGATGTCAACTTAGAACAACCTTAGGTATATATTAGTAATTATGAAATATTTTAATTCTATCCATCTCTATGTCCTTTAGAAACATCATTCTTAGGGTGGAATAAAAGAAATAAATACAAATATAAGAAAAACTGTGTGTGGAGGTGGAGAAAGATGGTGAAATGGAAAGTTCCACTGATTGTCCCCCTAACAAGGACAGCAATTTAACAACAACAACAACAAAAAACACCTTCATAAGAACTAAAAATCAGGTGAGCCCCTCATAGTGCGTGGTTTTAACTTTACATTGGTAAAAGAGGCACTAAAAACAGTAGAAAAAAATAGTCTTGACTCACCAATGACATCCTTCTCACCCCAGCAGTGGTGGCTTGGTGCAGAAAGGGTCTCTGGATGCTGAGGGAGGGAGAACACAGCAATTGTGAGGCACCAAAGTCAGTGCTGTCTTGTTAGAGCAGAAAGGAAAACCAGACCAAACACAGCTGATACCCATCCAAGGAGGGAGCATTTAAAACAGCCCAAAACAGTGGGAAATCACTGATCCTAGCAATCTAAACTGGAGTTCTCACAAACCTGGCCACTGCAGGCTAAACTGCTCTGGGTCTCTAAGTTAACTTGAAAAGTAGTCTAGGCCATAAGGACTGCAAGTCTTACGTGAGTCCTAGTGCTAAACTGGGCTCAGAGACAGTATACTGGTATGTGTGTGTTGGCTGGGGCTGGGGGTGGGTAAGGGGACACAACCTATTAAAACACCAGCTGGAATAGCTAAGGGAGTGCTGGCACCACCCCTCACCTAACCCCAGGCTGCACAACTACAGTCTTCAAAAGAGGCCCCTTCCTTCCACTTAAGGAGAGGAAGAGTGGGGAGGACTTTATCTTGCATCTTGGATATCAGCTCAGCCACCACAGGACAGGGCACTGATCAGACTTGTGAGGCCTTCATTCCAGGGCCTAGCTCCCAGAAAACATTTCCGGACCCACATTGGGCCAGAAGGGAACCTGCTGCCTTGAAGGGAGGGACCTAGTTCTGGCAGCATTCATCAACTGCTGAATAGACTGAAGAACCTATGGGCCCTGAATAACCAGTAGTGATATCCAGGTACTATGTCAAGGGCCTTGGGTGACCCTCTGAGACATGCTGGCTTCAGATGAGACTCAACACATAACCAGTTGTGGTGGCTATGGAATGAAACTCCTTCTGCTTGAGAAAAGTAGAGAGAAAAATAAAGTGGACTTCGTCTTGCACTTTATGTACCAGCACAGCCATAGGTGGGTAGAGAACCAAGGGAGCCCTTGAGGCTCCCAATTCCAGGACTTGCACCTTGGAAGGCATCTCTAGACCTGCCCTGAGCCAGAGAGGAGCTCACTACCCTGAAGGGTGAGGCCAGCCAGGCAACATTCACCACAAGCTGACTTAAGAGCCCTTAAAGAGAACATCAGCAGTAGTCTGGCAGTATTCCCCAGGGCCTATGGTGAGAGTGGCTACAGGATGAGGTTTCTCTGTCTTTGGAAAGGGAAGGGAAGAGTGGAAGAGCTGTACTTCATGGTTTGAGTGCCAACTCAGCCACAGTACAATAAAACACCAGGTAGACTAGGGTTTTTTTCTCTAGTCCCTAACTCCTAGATAGCAGGTCCAAGACCTGCTTGGGACCTGGAGGAACACACCACCATGAAGGGAGGGGCACAGTGTGGCTGGCTTTCTCAGGGCCTTCAGTAAACATAGGCAGTAGCTAGGGAGTAGTTACAGCAGGTCTTGGGGAAGATCCATGCTGTGCTGGCTTCAGGTCTCACCCAGCACAGTTATAGTGGTGGTAGTCACAGGGGTGCTTGTGTCACTCAACCCCCAGTTGTAGGTGACTCAGCACAGAGAGAGAGAGAGACTCTATGTTTGGGACAAAGCAAAGGAAGAGAACAAGGGTCTCTCCCTGGTAATCCAGAGAATTCTCCCAGATCTTGTCGAAGACCATCAAGATGTTACCTCTATGAATCTGAAAGAACCATAGTGTTCTGGGTTTGAAGTGCCCCCTAAAGTAGATATAGCTAGATTACAATACCCAAGACTTCAGATATCTAGAAATCCTTCCCAAGAAGGACAGGTAAAAAAAGCCCAGACAGTGAAGACTACATAAATACCTAACTCTTCAATACCCAGACACCAACAAACATCTACTAACATCAACACCATCCAGGACAACATGACCTCACCAAATAAATTAAATGAGCCACCAGGGACCAATCCTGGAGAAACAGACATATCTGTACTTTCAGAGAGAATTCAAAATAGCTCTATTTAGGAAACTCAAAGAAATTGAAGACAACACAGAGAAGAAATTCAGATTTATACCAGATAAATTTAACAAAGACAATGAAATAATTAAAAAGAAAAAAGCAGAAATTCTGGAGCTGGAAAATGTAATTAGTATACTAAAGAGTACATCAGAGTCTCATAAAAGCAGAATTGATCAAGCAGAAGAAAGATTCAGTGAGCTTGAAGACAGGGTATCTGAAAATACACAGAGTAAACAAAAGAAAAAACCATTAAAAACAATGAAGCACACCTACAGGATCTAGAAAATAGCCTCAAAAAAGCAAATCTAAGAGTTTTTGGCCCTAAAGTGGAAGTAGAAGAAGAAATAGAGGTAGAAAATTTTTTCAAAGGGATAACAGAGGACTTCCCAAACCTAGGGAAACAAATCAATATCCAAGTACAAGAATGTTACAGAACACTAAGCAGATTTAACCCAAAGAAGACTACCTCAAAGCATTTAATAATCAAACTATCAAAAAACAAGGATGAAGAAGGAATCCTAAAAGCAGCAAGAGAAAGAAAACAAATAATATACAATGGAACTCCAATACGTCTGGCAGCAGACTCTTCAGTGGAAATCTTGCAGGCCAGGAGAGAGCAGCGTGACATATTTAAGGTACTGAAGGAAAGAACTTTTACCCTAAAATAGCATATTTGGTGAAAATATCCTTCACACATGAAAGAGAAATAAAAACTTTCCCAGAAAAACTAAAGCTGAGGGATTTCATCAACCCCAGACCTGTCCTACAAGAAATGCTAAAGGGAGTGCATCAATCAGCAAGTAAGAATGTTAATGAGTTATAGGCAATCACCTGAAGGTACAAAGCTCATGGATAACAGTAGTACACAGAAAAACACAGAATACGATAACACTGTACCTGTGGTATATAAACTACTCTTATCCTAAGTAGAAAGACTAAATGATGAATGAATCAAAGATAATAACTACAACAACTTTTCAAGACATAAACAGTACAATAAGATATACATAGAGACAACGAAATGTTAAAAAGTATAGGACAAAGTTAAGGCATAGAGTTTTGTTAGTTTTCTTTCTGCTTGTTTGTTTATGCAAAAAGTGTTGAGTTGTTATCAAGTTAAAATAATGGGTTATAAATATTTGCAAGCTTCAAGATAACCTCAAATCAAATAATGTCCAATGGATACACAAAAAATAAAAAGCAAGAAACTAAATCATATCACCAGAGAAAATTACCTTACCAAAGAAAGAAAGGAAAAAAGAAAGAAGGAAGAGAAGACTACAAAACAACCAGAAAACAAATAACAAAATGGTAGGAGTAAGTCCTTACTTATCAATAATAACATTGAATGTAAACGGACTAAAATCTCCAATCAAAACAATAAACATACTTCACTTATAAAATCACATATAGACTGAAAATAAAGAGATGGAAAAAGATAGCCCATGTCAAGGGAAACCAAAAGAGCAGGAGTCACTATACTTATATCTGACAAAATAGATTTCAAGACAAAAACTATAAAAAGAGACAAAAAAGGTCATTATATAATGATAAAGGAGTCAATCCAGCAATAGAATATGACAAGTTTAAATATATATATGCACCCAACACTGGAGCACCCAAATACATAAAACAAATATTATTAGAGCTAAGAGAGAGACAAGCCCCAATAAAATAATAGCTGGAGATTTTAACACCGCACTTTCAGCATTGGACTCCAGACAAAAACTAACAAAGAAACATTGTACTTAAAACTGTACTATAGAGCAAATGGATCTAATAGATATTTACAAAACATTTCATCCAACAACTGCAGAATCCACATTCTTTCCCTCAGCATATGGATTATTATAAAGGATGGATTATATGTCAGATCACAAAACAAGTCTTAAAACATTCAGAAAATTGAAATAATATCAAGCATCTTCTCTGACCACAATGAAATAAAACTAGAAATTAATAACATGCAGAATTTTGGAAACTATACAAATACATGGAAATTAACAATATGCTCCTGAATGGCAATGGGTCAATGAAGAAATTAAGAAATAAAATTGAAAATTGTATTTAAGCAAATGATAATGGAAACACAATGTACCAAAACTTATTGGACACAGTGAAAACATACTAAGAGGGAAGCTTGTAGCCATAAGTGCCTCTGAAGTTCAAATAAACAATCTAATGATACCTCTTAAAGAACCAGGAAAGCACAGGAAAGCAACCACAAAATTAGTAGAATAAAGGAAATAATAAAGATCTGAGCAGAAATAAATGAAATTGGAATGAAGAAACCAACACAAAAGATCAATGAAATTAGAAAAAACAGCTTTTTTGAAAAGTTAAACAAAATTGATATATCTTCAGCCATACTTAGAAGAAAAGATTGAAGATACAAATAAAATCAGAAATGAAAAAGGAAATATACCACTGATACTGCAGAAACTCAAAACATTATTAGTGGCTACCATAAGCAACTATGTGCCAATAAATTGGAAAATCTAGAAGAAATGAACAAATTCCTAGACATATACAACCTACCAATACTGAACAATGAAGAAACCCAAAACCTGAATAGATCAACATCGAATAATGAGATTGATGCCATAATAAAAAAAATCTCTCAGTAAAGAAAAGTCCAAGACTTGATGGTTTCACTGCTGAATTCTACCCAAATATTTACAGAAGAACTAATACCAATCCTATTCAAACTATTCCAAAAAATAGAGGAGGTGAGAATAGTTTTAAACTCATTCCATAAGGCCAGTATTACCTTGATACCAAAACCAGACAAAGACACAAAAAAAATGAAAACTACAGCCCAATATATCTGAAGAATATTGATGCAAACATCCTCCACAAAATACTAGCAAACCTAACTTAATACATTAGAAAGATCATCATCATGATGAAGTGGGATCCATTCCTGGGATGGTTCAACATATACAATCAATCAATGTGATACATCATATCAACAAAATGAAGGATAAAAACCATATGATAATTTCAATTGATGCTGAAAAATCATTTGATAAAACTCAACATCCCTTTATGATAAGAACACTCAAAAAATGAGTATGGAAGGAACATACCTCAACATAATAAAAGCCATATACAACAGGCCCATGGGTAGTATCATATGGAATGGGGAAAAATTGAAAGCCTTTTTTCTAATATCTGAAACACGACAAGTATGCCCACTTTCACCAATGTTATTCAACATAATACTGGAAGTCCTAGGTAGAGCAATCAGACAAGAGAAAGATATAAAGGGCATCCAAACTGAAATGGAAGAAGTAAAATTATCCTTGTTTACAGACGATAGAATTCTATATGTGGAAAAACAAGAGTCTAGAGAAAAACTATTAGAACATATAAACAAATTTGGTAAAGTTGCAGGATACAAAATCAACATACAAAAATCAGTAACATTGCAATTTGCCAACAGTGAACAATCTTAAAAAGAAATTAAAAAATAATCCCAAATACAATAGCTACAAATAAAATTAAATACCTAGGAATTAACCAAAGAAGTGAAAGATATCTACAATCAAAAGTATAAAACAATGATGAAAGAAATTGAAGAGGACACCAAAAATGAAAAATATTCCATGTTCATAAATTAGAATAATTTGTATTTTTAAAATCTCCATACTACAGAAAGCAATCTACGGATTCTGTGTAATCCCTATCAAAATACCAATGACATTCTTCAAAGTAATAGAAAAAAAAATCCTAAGATTTATATGGAACTGCAAAAGATCCAGAATAGTCAAAGCTATCCTTAAGCAAAAAGAACAAAACTGGAAGAATCACATTACCTGATTTCAAATTATACTACAGAGCTATAGTAACCAAAACAGCATGGCACTGGCCAAAAACAGACATGTTGACCAATTGAATAGACTAGAGAACTCAGAAACAAAACCTTACACCTATGGTGAACTCATTTTCAGCAAAGGTGTTAAGAACATAAACTGCAGAAAAGACAGTCTTTTCAATAAATGGTGCTGGGAAAACTAGATATCCATATGCAGAAGAATGAAACTAGATCCCTATCTCTTGTCATATACAAAAATAAAATCAAAGTGGATTAAAGACTTAAACCTAAGACCTCTAGCTATGAAACTACTACAAGAAAATATTGGGGAACCACTTTAGGACATTGGTTTGGGCAAAAATTCCTTGAGCAATACCCCACAAGCACAGGCAACTGAAGCAAAATTGGACAAACGGAATCACATTAGGTTAAAAAGCTTCTGCACAGCAAAGGAAACAACAAAGTTACAAGACAATCCACAGGATGGAGAAAATATTCACAAACTACCCATTTGACAAGAGATTAATAACCAGAATATATAAGGAGTTCAAACAACACTACAGGAAAAAAAATCTAATAATACAATCAAGGATCAAAATATTTGAATTGGCATTTCTCAAAGGAAGACATACAAATGGCAAATAGGCACATGAAAAGGCATTGAACATCATTTATCATCACAGAAATGCAAACCAAAACTACAAAGAAGTATCATCTCACTCCAGTTAAAATGGCTTTTATTCAAAAGTCAGACAATTACAAATGCTAACGAGGATGTATAGCAAAGGGAAGCTTCATACACTGTTGGTGGGAATATAACTTAGTACAACCACTATGGAAAAGAGTTGGGAGGTTCCTCAAAAAAACTAAAAATTGAGCTACCATATGATTCAGCAATCTCACTGCTGGGTATATACTGAAAAGAAAGGAAATCAGTGTATTGAAAAGATATCTGCACTCCCATGTTTGCTACAGCACGGTTCACAATAGCTAAGATTTGAAAGCAACCTAAGTGTCCATCAGCAAATGAGTAGAAAAGAAAATGTAACATATATACACAATGG
Organism: Chlorocebus sabaeus; assembly: GCF_047675955.1. Lineage (NCBI taxonomy): Eukaryota > Metazoa > Chordata > Mammalia > Primates > Cercopithecidae > Chlorocebus > Chlorocebus sabaeus. The sequence continues at coordinate 48,499,309 of NC_132923.1, read as the reverse complement.
AGTACTATTCAGCCTTAAAAAAAAATGAGATCCTGTCATTTGCAACAACATGGATGGAACTGGAAATCATTATCTTAAGAGAAATAAACCAGACACAGAAAAACAAACATTGCATGTTCTCACTTATTTTCGGGATCTAAAAATCAAAACAATTGAACTCATGGACATAGAGCATAGAAGGATGATTACCAGAGGCTGGGAAGGGGAGTGGGAGGCAGGGAGAAAGGGGGAAGTGGGGATGGTAAATGGATACAAAAAATAAAAATGAATAAGACCTACTATTTGATAGTACAACAGGGTAAATATAGTCAATAATAACTTAATTATACATTCTTAAATAACCAAAAGAGTGTAATTGGATTGTTTGTAACACAAAGTATAAATGTTTGAGGGGATGGATACTCCCATTGTCTATGATATGCTTATTTCACATTGCATGCCTGTATCAAAACATCTTGTGTACCCCATAAATATACATACCTACTATGTACTCACAAAAAAATAAAAATAAAAATAAAAGAAAAACAGAGTAAGAAAAAGCCTTTTAGTTCTTAATTTGAATTGAAATTATCAGTATAAACTCATGAGGCATTTAAATGCTAAAGGTAGATACACACGCATACATTTCCTAGATCAGTCCACTAAAATGTCTAGAAACTATGGCCAATCCAGAATCAATGAGCACCCCTGGGGCCCAGACTGGTGTCACCATATAATTTCCCTTTAAAATAAACCATAACCTTTTAAAGAAATGGCTAATTTCAGGCCAGGGACAATAAAGGTACAAGATTGACCCGGAATTTCTTTACTTACCAGATAGCAAGAAAATTGTCAAAGACTATCAGGGTGTTATCAAAAACAAAATAAAACTCAGGAGACAACTTAAAAATGGAATCCAACAGTTCCAAGATAGAAAATTTTGAGCTTTAATAATGCTAATATTGCAATGGATTGAAATCCATAAATTATGCTTAAATTCATCCATAAGTTAACAATAATATTTATGAACAAAAACACACATTTTATCACCATCTGGGAATGAAAACAAATTGATTCATTATCTTGAAAACTGAACAAACAAAGGGAAAAGACCAAGAATTTATCCTGTTTTCTCTATGTGAACTGTACCAATGGGTAACCAAACAGTAGATAAGGGGAAGTATATTTTTATAAAATTATTACAGCTAATAAGTATAAGCAACTTGAAAAAATTAGAATACAACCCTGTATAATGAAATAAGAGATCCAGGTATAAGCACCAATAGCTGTTAACAACAATAGCCAAAAAAGAGCAAAAACCAGATATCATGTATCCTCATAAAAGAATATAATACCACCTATAATACAGACAACAGATTAAACCCCAATATCAATCAGTCTCTTGATCCAAATTCCAATTTGCAGGAAATGTAAAGGATAGGGTGTCACGTAGACCTGTTTCATAAGTATGTAATCAAGAAACTCTGCCTGTGGGAAATTCTCCAAGCCCAGTTCTTTGAAAGATGGGAGAGAGATAGGGATGGGGAGAGACAGAGGGAGAGAGAGGAAAGGGTGAAAGAGAGAGGGAGAGAGGGAGAGAGGGGGGAGGAAAGAAGGAGGAAGAAGAAGAAGAAGAAGAAGAAGAAGAAGAAGAAGAAGAAGAAGAAGAAGAAGAAGAAGAAGAAGAAGAAGAAGAAGAAGAAGAAGAAGAAGAAGAGGAAGGGGAAGGAGAGGAGGAGGAGGAGGGAGAAGAAGAAGGAGGGAAGAAGAAGGAGGAGGAGGAGGAGCAGGAGGAGGAGGAAGAGGAGGAAAGAAGAAAGAAGAAGAAGAGGAGGAGAAGAAGGGGAAGAAGGGGAGGAGGGAGCAGAGGGGGAGGAGGAGAAGAAGAGGGAGGAGGGGGAGAAGGGAGAGAAGATGAAGGAGGAGGAGGGGGAGGAGGAGGGGAGGGAGGAGAAGGAGGAAGACGGAGAAGGAGAAAGAAAAGGAGGGAAGAAGGAAAAAGAAGAGGAAGAAGGAGAAAGAAAAGAGGAGGAGGAGGAAGAAGAGGAGGAGAAGGAAAAGGAGAAGGAAAAGAGACAAATTATAAAATTTTAATTGCAGAATAAAAGTGACATAAAAGACATATCAATTTTTTTAATGGGCAAGGCTAAACTGTAGTGTTTAAGGAAGCACAGTTGTGTAATAAACCATAAAGAGTTCAAAAAAAATGATGACTGCAGAAGCCAGGAAATTAACTACTTTTGAAAGGAGGATGAGACTGTGATGAGGAGAAGGTATTGGGGTTTCTGTAAATGTTCCAATTTCTTTGTCCCAGATGGTGGTTACAATAATGTTCACCTTATGATAATTTGCTAATAATGTATTTTAGTGCGGTTTCTTATACCTGCATTTTATTTTACAATAAAAAGATTTAAAAATACTCATGCTCTTTTTAAGAACACAGACAACAAAGAAATAGAGAAGCGACTTTTTAATCCCTGAATAGGTTAGGCAGGTATCTTGCAAGACATCAATTATGACCAAAAGCTAGTAAGAAAACTATCTAAAGAAAAATAAAAATTGTTCTGCCTAGCCCCATGGCATTATTCTGGAATAAATACCTCAGACTTTGAGAAACACATTGTTGCATCCATTTATGTCTAATATCTTGCACTGATGGGTAGATATATGGGAAGAATAACCTAGCGGGTAGAATGTGAGATTTTTCCAAATAATCGTGGTCATTTTGCCTGGTAGGTGAAGAAAAAAAAAGACAAAATAAACCTAACCTAAGGCAAGCAGAAGGAAATAAATAATAATGATAAGAGCAGAAATTAGTTAAGCTAATGGAAAAATATGGAAAATCAATGAAACAAAGAGCTTGGTCGTAGAAAAGATCCAAAAAATTGACACACTTTTTCAAGACTGATAAAAATTACCAGTAACAATGATTAAACAGGGGATATGACTTACAGATTTTGCAGACATCAAAAGGACAATAAGAAAATACTATGAACAACGCCACTCACATTGATGCAATAATTTACAAAAAGGGACTAATTCCTCAAAAACACAAGCAACAAAATTGACCCAATATAAAATAGACAATTTGAATAGCCCTATAACTATTAAGACAACCGCATTCATGATTTTAATACTCCCAAAAAGAAATCTCCAGATCCAAATGGTTTCACTAGAGAATTCCACCAAATATTTAAAGAAAACTAACGTCAATTCTGTGCAATACCTTTCATAACATATGAGACGAGGGTACACTTCTACATTCATTTGATAAAGCAAGTGCTACCCTGATACAAAAAGCAAACTAAAACAGCAGAAGAGCAAACAAAGAAACTACACACCAATATCCTCAAAAATATAGATACAGAAATTCTTTTTTCTTTTATTATACTTTAAGCTCCAGGGTACATATGCACAATGCACAGGTTTGTTATATATGGATGTGCCATGTTGGTGTGCTGCACCCATTAACTCATCATTTACATTAGGTATATCTCCTAATGCTATCCCTCCCCCCTCCTCCCTCCCCACAATAGGACCCAGTGTGTGATGCTCCCCTTCCTATGTCCAAGTGATCTCATTATTCAATTCCCACCTATGAGTGAGAACATGCAGTATTTGGTTTTCTGTTCTTGCGATAGTTTGCTGAGAATGATGGTTTCCAGTTGCATCCATGTCCCTACAAAGGACACGAACTCATCCTTTTTTATGGCTACATAGTATTCCATGGCGTATATGTGCCACATTTTCTTAATCCAGTCTGTCATTGATGGACATTTGGGTTGATTCCAAGTCTTTGCTATTGTGAATAGTGCCGCAATAAACATATGTGTGCAAGTGTCTTTATAGCAGCATGACTTATAATCCTTTGGGTATATCCCTAGTAATGGGATGGCTCAAATGGTATTCCTCATTCTAGATCCTTGAGGAATCGCCACACTGTCTTCCAAAATGGTTGAAATACTTTACAGTCCCACCAACAGTGTAAAAGTGTTCCTATTTCTCCACATCCTCTCCAGCACCTGTTGTTTCCTGATTTTTTAATGATCACCATTCTAACTGGTGTGAGATGGTATCTCATTGTGGTTTTGATTTGCATTTCTCTGATGGCCAGTGATGACGAGCATTTTTTCATGTGTCTGTTGGCTGTATGAATGTCTTCTTTTGAGAAGTGTCTGTTCATATCCTTTGCCCACTTTTTGATGGAGTTGTTTGGTTTTTTCTTGTAAATTTGATTGAGTTCTTTTTTTTTTTTTTTTTTTTGAGACGGAGTCTTGCTCTGTAGCCCGGACTGGAGTGCAGTGGCCGGATCTCAGCTCACTGCAAGCTCCGCCTCCCGGGTTCACGCCATTCTCCTGCCTCAGCCTCCGGAGTAGCTGGGACTACAGGCGCCCGCCACCTCGCCTGGCTAGTTTTTTGTATTTTTAGTAGAGACGGGGTTTCACCGTGTTAGCCAGGATGGTCTCGATCTCCTGACCTCGTGATCCACCCGTCTCGGCCTCCCTAAGTGCTGGGATTACAGGCTTGAGCCACCGCGCCCGGCCGATTGAGTTCTTTATAGGTTCTGGATATTAGCCCTTTGTCAGATGAGTAGATTGCAAAAATTTTCTCCCATTCTGTAGGTTGCCTGTTCACTCTGATGGTAATTTATTTTGCTGTGCAGAGGCTCTTTAGTTTAATTAGATCCCATTGGTAAATTTTGGCTTTTGTTGCCATTGTTTTTGGTGTTTTAGACATGAAGTCCTTGCCCATGCCTATATCCTGAATGGTACTACCTAGGTTTTCTTCTAGGGTTTTTATGGTTTTAGGTCTAACATTTAAGTCTCTAATCCATCTTGAATTAATTTTTGTATAAGGAGTAAGGAAAGGATCCAGTTTCAGCTTTCTACTTATGGCTAGCCAATTTTCCCAGCACCATTTATTAAATAGGGAATCCTTTCCCCATTTCTTGTTTTTGTCAGGTTTGTCAAAGATCAGATGGCTGTAGATGTGTGTTATTATTTCTGAGGGCTCTGTTCTGTTCCATTGCAAGAGAAAGAAATAAAGGGTATTCAGTTAGAAAAAGAAGAAGTCAAATTGTCCCTGTTTGCAGATGACACGATTGTATATTTAGAAAACCCCATCATCTCAGCCCCAAATCTCCTTAAGCTGATAAGCAACTTCAGCAAAGTCTCAGGATACAAAATTAATGTGCAAAAATCACAAGCATTCTTATACACCAGTAACAGACAAACAGAGAGCCAAATCATGAATGAACTCCCATTCACAATAGCTTCAAAGAGAATAAAATACCTAGGAATCCAACTTACAAAGGATGTGAAGGACCTCTTCAAGGAGAACTACAAACCACTGCTCAGTGAAATAAAAGAGGACACAAACAAATGGAAGAACATACCATGCTCATGGATAGGAAGAATTAATATTGTGAAAATGGCCATACTGCCCAAGGTAATTTATAGATTCAATGCCATCCCCATTAAACTACCAATGACTTTCTTCACAGAATTGGAAAAAACTGCTTTAAAGTTCATGTGGAACCAAAAAAGACCCCACATTGCCAAGACAATCCTAAGCCAAAAAAACAAAGCTGGAGGCATCACGCTACCTGACTTCAAACTATACTACAAGGCTACAGTAACCAAAACAGCATGGTACTGGTACTGATACAGAAATTCTTAACAAAATATTACCAAATAGAATTTAACAATATGTAAAAACAATTATTCATTATAACAAAGTGGGGTTTATTTCAGGGATGCAAGGCTGGTTCAATATTCAACAAATCAATCAGAGTAGTCTACCACATTAACAAGTTAAAGAAAAATTGCACATTATTATATCAATCAATGCAGAAAAGGCATTTGACAAAATCCATTTATGACAAAACCTGTAAGAAAAATAGGAATAGGGGAGAACTTCCTCAACTTTATCCACAAAGAGCATCTACTAAAAAGCATATAGTCTATATTACATTTGACAGTGAAAGACTGAATGCTTTCCCTCTAAAATCAGGAGCAAGGCAAGGATGTTCATTCTCACCACTCTTATTCAACATAGTACTGAAAGCTCTAGACAGTGCAATAAGGCAAGAAAACAAAATAAAAGGCATACATATTGGAAAGGAAGAAATAAAATTAGCCCTATTTGCACATGACATGATTGTCTACAAAGAAAATCTCAAGAAATTTACAAAACCTCCCAGAACTAACATGTGAGCTCAGAAAGCTCACGGGATACAAGATAAACATACAAAAAAATCAATTGTATGTCTATAATAAATAGTAATAAACATGTCAACACTATAATTGAAGTACAATACCACTTAACTGATCAAAAAATGAAATATTTAGGAATAAATCTAAGAAAATATGTATAGGACTATATGTTGAAAACTTCAAAACCCTGATAAAACAAACCAAAGAAAATCTAAAAAAAATGGAGCAATATACCATGTTTATGTACAGGAAAACTCAACAAATTAATATATAGGTTGAACATGGTTCTTATCAGACCCCTAGCAAGATTTTTTGTACATATAGAAAAGAGCTTTCTAAAATTTACATGGAAAGGCAAAGAAATAGAACAGCTAAAACAATTTTCTTAAAAAAAAAAAAAAAAAAAGAGCAAAGTGGGAAGAATCAATATAACCAATTTCAAGACTTTTATTATATAGCTATAGTAATCAAATTGAATGAACCTGCCTCACTGTTACTCTGATCTTTCCTATTTCAAGAAATGGCAACCATTTCTGATTAAAGTGACTTCTCCCTATTACATGTATTTCTAATAGACATTAATAGCACATTACACATATTAGATCCATTAAGTGAAACACACATCAGCAAATTTGTGCGCTGCATGACTCGAATGGAGCAGACATGATAGCACACTTGATTAAAATACTGGGTAAAAGTGCTTGTATCCAAGAAATCCCTAGTATAGCTTTCATTTAGTTTATGTATATATAAATTATATTAACTGCTTTGGTTTCTAAGTGTTTACATGTGATGCTACAGTGATTTTCAGCAGCATGTACCTCTACTACATTTTTCATGCCACTACAGACTAGATATTTCTTCAAAACATAAATTTAACAGCAGAATTTTATCTAATCTTCTGGCTGCTATCTATAAACCAAACACTTCAATAATGTTTTCTACATTCAAACAAAACTACTACAGTTTTTGCATTGGAAATCTTAAAGACAAAACTAGGCTTTAATTGCATTCTTGCTGATCCTGATTATTTGAAAAGCATACCAAAGTTTACTTATAGTAAATGCTTAAATTTTATTTTATTTGCATTTGTTTTAAGGCCAGAGATTTATTGAAACAATATCAAAAACACATTTTTAAACTTTAGTAAATACAGTATCTCATTTTATAAAGCAAAATACTCAAAATTTGTGCCAGTTTTCCTGTGGTTTGTAAAATCTGGTGTACAGTATGTTTGGTGAGTAAAGCCAAATCATTGGGACAGAAAATACAGTCCCAAGCTAATACATCACTTTACCATCTAGCATTTATCAAACACATAGGAGGAAGCAGGAAAACAGTGCTAGGCATGTTTTACATTTTAAGGTAGCAAATAGATTGAAACATTCTCTTAAAGTTAGCTATCTTTCTCTGAAATAAACAAATTCTCATTTTAAAAAAACAAAAATAGGAAATTTCTTGAAAATGACATGAAAGCAATTGCAAGAGAGGTCTATCTGTGATGATTTTCTGTTTCCTGAATAGGGAAAAGTGGAACATATTCCTACTGTCACAATCCCTTTTAGCTATGTGACTTCAGTCACACATATATTTAAAAAACAGAATTTCAAACACTTAGTTAAGCCTTACAACACGAGCCTAAGCCCATGGCATTCTTACTCCCTGATTTTTTTCCTGCCAGGACATTATTTGAAATGCATTGTTTGACCTAGTTACAGACATTCTGATGGGCAGCACTAGGAGGTTGTCAAGTTTATTATTTCTCCCTTTTTTCCTAAGACATTTTATGTTTATTTCCTTCTGATTTCCAAAAGTCACCCTTTTGCAAGAGACTACAATTTCCTCTGTTAATTGCGTGTGTGTGTATGTTTGTTTATTTATTTATTTCTTTATTTTTGAGGCAGAGTGTCACTCTGTCACCATGCTGTAGTGCAGTGGCACAATCTCAGCTCACTGCAACCTCTGCCTCCCGGGTTCAAGCGATTCTCCTGCCTCAGCCTCCCCAGTAGCTGGGACTACTATGCCCAGCTAATTTTTTATTTTTAGTAGAGATGGCGTTTCACCCTTGGCCAGGATGGTCTCAATCTCTTGACCTCATGATCCACCTGCCTCGGCCTCCTAAAGTGCTGGGATTACAGGTGTGAGCCACCGCACCAGATCAATTCTGTATATTTTTAACTAAACTCACAAACTTAATGTTCCAAGTAACTTGTAACACTGATCAGCATGTTATGAAGTACTAGATGTGTATTGAAACCTGTTTCTAACTTGAGTTGTCATCTTGTAATAATCAGATAACTAAACTCAATACATAATCTAATGATCACACTCATTTTATAAATTTATCTAGCCTAAACATTGGCTATGAATCACTCTACTTGTCAAGACACACTGATTAAAGTAAAAAGGATATCATATGTGACAAGGAATGTGTCTCAACATAAAATATTCACTGTTTTATATTATCAGGTATGATTCTTCACCAAAATCAGCAAAGCCTGCCTGAACTTAATTCCCCTGAGGGCAAGATCTTTATCTCATTCACCACTCTATCCCCAGCACCTAAAACAGAGTCTGGCACATATCAAGGGTTCATTATATATGCACTAGTTAAATGACTTACTAGTGAATTAATAAATGAAATCCATGATGATTGATAACTGTATCGATAATGCCTCATGTAAATACTTAAAACTTTAATGCATAGAGAGACAGCATAGAATGGCTGTGAGTTTTAAAAATTTTGTAAATACCCAGAGTGAGTGAAAACGTAGAAAAATAAAAGAGGAGCTATCATCTGCTGCTGGTGAAAATGTAAATCGATAAATTTGTGGAGGATAATTTACAATATATGCTGTACATTTACATCCAAAAACTCTATGCTTACAAATTTATCTTAAGAAAATGATCAGATAAAGATTTATTGACAAAGATAGGATAATTTTTATAATAATGATAAAAGTAAAATGTTCTATACATCCAAAATAATGGAGTGGTTAGTTAAATTATGGCATATCCAAAGAATGGAATATTACGCAGCTAGTAAAAATTGTCATTCAATGAAATTAAAAAGATGTTCCAGAGATACCACCAATTTTTAAAATTCTATATGCATATTCATAAAAAAGAGTGGAAAAGACATCAAAATACTAAGTAATTTGTTGTTTCTTGATAGAATTACAGATGATATGTATTTTCAGTATTTTTGTAACTGCTCTTTTCAATATTTTCTACATTTTCTACAATGAAAAAATATTTACTTTTAGGATAAGATTATTTTAATAAAAACAATTTAAAATCAAAATACAAAGGAAAAAATCTAGTATTAAAACCAGAAAGACCTAGGTTTGAAATTAGGCTTAGGCACAACTTCCTCAACCTTCTCATCCTGTTACTTCGTGCATATAACGCTGGCTACATTGCAGGGCTTAGCCTGGTGCTGTGCACATAGTAGATAATCAATAAATGATGCCCCAGAATAACTACATTCAGTTAATACTAGACATAAGGATTTATAAATGAAGACTATGAAATATATTTTTGCAAAAATTTCCCTTTTAATACCTTTATCCTTACCAAAAACTTATTTCATTGCCTGTTGCAAGGGTCAGTTCAAAAAACAATTAATTACATACAGAAGGATTATATGAAGTTATGATCACAGCAATTACTAATGTAGTTCACCAATATATTTTTGAGCATATTGCTCGAATGCTTAAAATGTGACTTTTTAAAAAAAATCTATCTAAAACATTTTATAACTGGCTAGCTTTTATGACAATTTAAATTTTTCCATATGGCCAACAGCTGACAGTATTATGCCAGCTTTAATGTTCCTCTCTTTTTTTATATAAATATGCACTTTCAAAAGCAGATTTAAATTATTGAGAACCATGAATTTTTATAGAGTTCGTGTTGACATAGGGCTTTGTAATACTTAAACTAAACCTTTATGGTATATCGTTTACGTCATTTTTCTCCATTGCACACACGAAGCTTTAACTCTATGCAATTGTTAAAGAAGTGGGTTTAAATTCTCTTTAACATGATTGATTCTTCTATAACAAATGTGCTAACAGCCTACATCAATCTGGGCTTTTGACCTTTGAAGATCCAGACTTAGAGTTTGAATATCTACATTTGGGTCTTAACCTCATCACTTCTAACTTAGTTTTAGCATGAGGATCAAATAAGCTCAAACACAAGCGAGCACTCTGTCAATGGTAAAAGCATATCTATGGTCTCTTGGCCCCAGCTCTGCATGAAATTGTGGTTCTGTACTCATGCGAGCTTGGGAAACTATTTCCATATTGGAGGAACACAGGTACATTAGCTCAAATAACCTGTCATTCTCAAGGTTAGAGAAGTGTTTGATGCACAGTGGCAGAAATATCTCAGAATTGCCTGGAGAATGTTATCAGAATAAACATGCAGTCTCATTCCCCTCCACCTCCCACAACTAGCCATCGGATCTGGACTCACCCTTGAGGTGAAAATATATTGTTGAAGTGAGGAAATGAAACCTGTTTTTCAAAAGCATCTTAAGGGTTTCTGATAATATGGTTATGCCGTGAGTACTAAGGATGATAATTTCTACATTAACATACGGTCTTGACTTTATAATTCCATTATTTTACATACTGTTTTGAGTAATATCTATTAATCCCCCACAAAATTTGGAATTGTGATTCTTTCTCAATTCTGTTTTTTCTACCCACTTCTTTCTTCTTCACTTCATTGAGGCTTCTAGGACAAAATATAACCAGTATTCACTTTCTGATGTAGTGAGACATATTTTCACCAAAATGACAGATGGGATGTTCAGATGAGAGTAATTGCAATGTCTTGAACGTAGTATGAAATAGATAATAATTTAATACGATTTACTTGATATTTTAAAACAACAACTTTACTGAGATATAATTCACACACTATTTCACCCATTTAAATTATACTGTTCAGGGACTTTTGGTATATTCAGAGTTTTGTGATCACCACAATCAATTTTAGCACATTTCAGCATCTCCAAATAAAACCCTGTATCCATTAGTTATCACTTTCCATTTCCCCTCAACCTCCACATTTGTGTACACGTTTCTGCTTGCACATATATTTTAAATCCCTGAGGGCAATTGCCTCAGAATAGGATGCTGGGTCACATGGTAACTCTATATTTAACCTTTTGAGGAACTGTCAGATTGTTTTGACAGCCATTGTGACTACTAATTCCTACTAATATAATTGTTGCAGGAAAATCTATATAAAAATGATAACTAGAATGTAAGTCTCTGAAAATAAAATCCCCACTAAAGCTGCATGATTTTACATTCCCTCTAGCAAAGTATGAGGATTTCACGTTCTCCACATTTTTATCAACACTTGTTATTGTCTGTCCTTTTTATTATGGTCATCGGAGTGAGTATAAAGTGGTCTCTCATTGTGGTTTTGATTTGCATTTCCCTAATGGCTAAGAATGCTGAGTATCTTTTTGAGTTTTTATTGGCCATCTCGATACTATTTTTGGAGAAGTGTCTATTCAAAATCTTTGCCCCATCTTCAGTTGGATTATGTCCTTTTATTATTGAGTTGTAAGAGTACTTCATATATTCCAGATACAAGTTTCCTATCAGATATTTGCTTTTTATCTCCCATCTGTGTGTCGTCTTTTCACTTTCTTGATGGTATCCTTTACACACACAAGTTTTAAATTTTTAATGAAGTCCAATTTATCTATTTTCTCTTTTGTTGCTTGTGCTTTTGGTGTCATAATTAAGATGTCTTTGCCTAACCCAAGGTCACAAGATTTACTTCTCTGTCTTCTTCTAACAGTTTATAGTTTTGCTCTTATACTGAGGTCTATGATGCATTCTGAGTTATTGTTTTTCAAAAGTAGGTCCTTTTACTTATAAAGTCGTTAAAATACATTGATTTGTGTAAATGTGATCAAAAGAGATTATGTCCCATTTCACAGGATTAACAACCGGGAAGAGGAAAAAAAACGCAATCCAAAAACATGCTATGAAAGAGCATTTCCAATTTATGAAGTCCCTGAAGGATATTCTGTATCCTCAATGTCATGAACATTAACGCAATCCACTCATTGAGGCTGATTCTTAATATGTGTTTTGGCAGGGACTTCTTTGGGTTTTCCTATTTGCGGTCAGCTCAGCCTCTTGAATTTGATTATCTTTTGTAGGTTTTTGTAGGTTTGTAGGTTTTGTGGGTTTTGTGGGTTTGTCTTCTGTCAAACTTTCGAAGTGTTCAGCTCTTATTACATATCTTCAAATACTTTTTCAACCCCATGGTTTTTCTCCACTCCTTCTGGGACTTGGTTGATATGATTATTAGATCATTTTTTATAGTTACACGGGTCCCTGAGGCTCTGTTCACTATTTCTAATCTATCTTTTCTCTGTTATTTAGATAGGACGATTTCTATTGTTCTATTTTCAAGTTTGCTAATTTTTCTCTTTGTCTTTTCCATTCTACTGTTGAGCCGATCCAATGAGTTTTTAATTTTATTTACTGTATTTTTCAGTTCTAACATTTACTTTTGGTTCTTCTTTATATCTCCTATTTTTCTGCTGATACTTTCCATTTTTTTTTCATTTGTTTCAAGTGTGTTTATAGTTGCTTACTGAAGCATTTTTATGATGGCTGCTTTAAAATCTCTGTCAGATCATCCCAACATCTATGCCATGTTGGTGTTGTCTTCTGCTCATAATCTTTTATCACTCAAATTTAGGTTTTCCTGGCTCTTAGTATGACAAGTGATTTTTACTGTATTCTGGACATCATGTTCATTATCTTATTAGACTTTGTATCTTATTTAAATCTTATGTTTTAACAAGTTTCCTCTAACACAACACTACAGGGGAAGAGGATGCTGCCTCATTTCTGCTGAATGGCAGTGGAAGTTCAGATTCCATTCATACCACCATGGAAAGAGACTGGCTCATGACCTCTGGGAAAAGATGCAAATCCTACTTTCTACACCCTGACACACCCCAGTAACCAGTGGAAGAGGTACCCCATTACCTCCAGGTCAGGGGGGAAGTCCAGGCTTCCCACTCAACCTTTGCTGACATGGGTGGAAATAGGACCATCATTTTGTCTGTGATGTATGGATAAAGTAGGGGGACAAACTTCTAAAATTTTTCTGTTTTGCTAGAATGAGTTTTCCTAGTTCTTTGACTAAATAGACAAAACTTTTATTGGAGCTTTTTTTGTTTGTTTGCACTTTTGGCATTTCTACGCTACTGCCTTCTGGGATATATGTGGCAAAAATAAAACTCAGGGAGTTCACTGAGATGTTGTTCCTCAGGTTCCAAGGTCCCTAATTCATCTGTCTTCTCCCCATTCTTCAGAGTTTGCTTGTGTTTATTTTATGCATAATGTTCATAATTTGTAATAGCACTTAGCAGAAGGAATAGAGAAGTGTGTGTATCTTATCTTTTTCAGAACCAGAATTTAATATATTTGATATGAATGTTCTCTATATGTTTATTATTTCTCCAAACATTTTTATGGTCTGATACTATTGTGATTTCACTCATTCAGGGCTCACTTAGAAATGTTTTTCATTATTACTTTATCTTTGCATATTTCTCTGAGAATTTTTCATTTTATCATTAAAATTTTCATAATCTCCAAAGCATATCCAATTGCATTTTTACCACAAACCTATGCTTCTGGGAAGGTATAACATCCACAGCCACAAAACCCAATTTTAATGAAAGTACAAAGGTAGTATATGATCATTCCACATGGGTGAAGGATAAGATGCTACTCATCATATCTTGCATAGACTTTTTCCAAATGCACACGACCAGAGCTTGATTATTCTCTTAATTTAAGCCTCACCTGAACAGATGTTCCTAGTTGATTTTCTTCTACTTGTGCACTGATAGTCTCATTTATTCTGATTATCGTTTTGTGTTTTTATTGAGCATGATCTTCTATTTGCTCATTTTCATTCCCCATTCCTGTTTGAGCACCTCCATCATCTTTCACACAGTTTGCTTTTGATGTCTGAAAAAGCCAATAATACCCACAAATCTGCTGTGGCTCAGATGCTCACTACAAAAGTCTTTTCCTTTTCAGTCCATCTCCTGAAGATATTTTCCTGGCAGGCAATAAAACAACTTTAGAGAAATAATGTCGCAATTACTTCTTTCCACTTAATTTGCTTTTTTAATTCTTTCTCATCTTGGGAATTTGTATGGGAGAAAAACTTCATTGTTTTGAGCCTGTCTCATGAACTAAACATAACCTTTGACAACATTTCAGTGATACAATGCTCATTTGGAAATTTTACTAAAAATGTAAAACCTGTTTGGTGCGGCATGCTATGCTAACCATTGTTACTTTCACATCTGCAATATTTTGAGACAAAGGATGATAAAAATTCAAGTAATCTTGTCCCTGGCTGTTCTTTTGGTTAGCAAAGGGGTTTCATAAAACTTAGTAGGAGGTAATATAAATTCACACAAGTAAACTAACACAAGCTGATTTGAAGTCTCCATACCACCACTCCTTTTATTTTCTCCAATCACCTAGGAAAGGGTAAAACAACTAAAAAACAAACAGAATCATCAAGCCTGCTACATTGTTTTTTCCTGTTCTTGGCATGAATAGAATTGCTACTGAAATCCTCTTGGCTCTCAAGATGTCATTATAGAAATTGTCTCCTTCCCTGCCTGCTCTGCAGTTGGAACAATTCTTTTCAAAAATAATTTATAAATTATTTTGTATGACACCAGTGACATTTATTACAGCCATCAAGTTCAGCAAAAAATAACAAAGTATTTCTACTTAATTCTTTTATCAAATGCTAAGGGCTATGGTAAGAATTTAGAGGTCATGTCACTTAGTATCTAACAGTGAGGAGAACAGTTTTGTTCCCAGTCAGATGAGTTAACTTGGAAGGCATTGGTCAACAAGAAGTCTGCCAGAAAAGAAAGAATTGTGGCATTGAACAGAGAAGTTCGAGACAGAGGCCAAAGAGTAACCACAGTACAGTTAGTTGATTTGATTTGTCATTCCTTCCTTTAATTTTAGAAAGTGGTTATTTTCCATTATTTCTTTAAAATTGTTTTACTTGGGTTTTTTTTTTTTTTTTTTTTTTTTTGCAAATTGTTATATCACATAGGTAAAAATGATTCTTTGATTAAATCTAACTCTTCAACCTTAATTATTATCTAACTGGTATACCATTATATACACACTAGGATTACATTTGAAAGGTAGGTCAAAGCCATGTCCAATTTTCCTAACTGTACTGCACACCATAAAGTTTTAATGTAATGCAAGTATTTCCCCAAGTACTTTTCTCCACTGGAATTACATCAGAAGAATTTATCATAATAGGATGTGTTTGTAGAACTCAGCATCTCTGTAACACAATGAGATTCCTTTTCCTCCATCTTTGCCTCTACTCATTTGAGAGCATTTTCAAAATCATAGAGATCAGTCTCTGCTTTAGTTTCATTGATTTTACCCAATGTAAGAAAAACACAATTGTTTCATAAAACTGGGATATCACTCTCTTACTAACTTCCACACTTACTATGTTTATATCTGTAGCTGTAAAACTGGCCATACCATGTTTTAGATGTAGTGATGCTCAACCTCAAAGAAGAAAATATTCCAAGATCTGTATTAAATGACATCTTAAATGGAACTATTTTTAATTGAACTATTTTAACTCAGGTATCAACATTAATTATTAATATATTATGGGTGTTGTGGGTTAACTAAAGAAAAAATTATTTGGGCAGAAATGAAGCTCTTCAGTGGTCCTCACAAATGGGAAAGCATTCTGAAACCGATTAGCAGGAATCTTCCACATGCTGGAGTCTTGAGGAATGAATGAGAGAGATATCACTTGGAAAGGTAACAAAGACCACTAATGAGTGAAGGCTCTTACTAAAGTCATCTGAAGCACCCTGTTCAAAGGGATCTCTAGCTTAACTGAAGAGATAACATTGTACCATCATGTAAACTGGCCTTTGACAATTACTAAGAATTCTCCATTGTACCAACCCCACACTGGCACCTGCTCTTGAGAGCCTTCTCTTCTTGTAAAGTGGGAAACGAGGAATTATTCATTCCTCATGCTTAATGCATTCGTATTAATTCTTCATATGCTATTCGAACACTTTCATGTGGATAGTACCTTGAGGTTTTTGATGTTTATGTTTGGGCATTTTCTTGTCTCCTGGCCCACATATTCCCTTTTCTTTGTCCATCTGCCTTTATTTCTCCCACTGTATCTATCTATATCTTGCAAAGAAAAGGGACTTTTAACATTTTCACTTGCAGTACTCTTTCCCTAGAATCGGTGCCAACAAATTACAACCATTGATGGGCCCTGGTGTGCTCATACGCTTCTGTACATCACCACTAGAAACAGTAAGAGACGACAAGCAACTGCAGATTGAGCATCTAGTGTGGATATATAGAGCTAACATCCACCACTTGGCAAGCTGTGTTCAGGGAGGCTTACTTAGCTCTCATTCCGGGATTATTATAAAAATAAATCTTTTAACATTTGTTTGGGATTAAAAGTGAGGGAATCTAGACTCACATTTTAAAATGCACATCCTGATGAATAATAAATACACTTAGTAAATATACATTAAGGGAGAATTATATTTTATGCAGCTTGTTGTGTTTCACTGAAGGCATTCTCCACATAACAATGAATTGACAGAACCCAAATATCAGACCAAGATTGGAGTAGGACGTGTCTAACTTGTACCATACCTTAGAAATTTTTTTTTAAAAAATGCCTGAAACAAGAGCAGACCAAAATGAAGGGGATGCGAGGTATTTATGAGAGGAAAGAGGAGAGGCCTGCAAAACATTCCAGGGCAACAGATAGGAGGCTGTCTGGGCTGTGCTGGAAAGAGCACCAAGATCAGAGCAAACAACATGAGTTCCAGTCTTACCTTGTCCACCAGTCCTTTGCCTTGGATTCCTCTGCTGCAAAAGGGAATTAGAATGCCTGTGAGGATCATAAGACCTCATGGATACAGAATGACATGCAAACTATGTGACTGACACATAAATTTGACAACCATGAAAGAAGGATAGAGATCCTACAATTTCAGGATCAAGAGAACATCTAAGAAAATGAATGTCAAGTTAGCCATAAACAAATCTGTAAAATTAACTTTTGACCCCTTTAGCTTCTCCTGTTTTCCTATATTCATCTCCACTAGTCCTTCCCTTTCAACCCCTCCGTGATGGTCCACTCATGCTGCCCATTAGTCTTCCCCTCGTCCACACTCCCCTACCCAGCCTTGTCTGTTGAACAACACTATCTCCAGCTGACCACATGCGAGTTCAATTGTCCTGTAGTACTCTCTTTTCTCTGGACCCCATTCTCTGTTAATGCAAATCTGATGAACACACGGGCTCAGGAGTTAGCGAATCTAGGTTCAAACCACAACTCTTCTTCTTGTCAACAATAAAACTTGGCAAAATAGAATAAAATAAAATAACGCCCTATGTGCCTTTGTCTCCCCATCTGTAACCTAACAATAATAATAGTACTGGCCTCATCGCACTCATCTGAGGTTAAATGAGATAATAAGGGTAAAGCCTCTAGCGCAGTAACTGGCACATAAATCATCAGTGAGTGTTAGGTATTATTGGGGCTCATTGTTACTGATGGATATCAGTTTAATGTCCCCCCCTCCAAAGCAACTCTTGATTTTATCAGTAGCCTTAATGTTAAAGGACAGCATAATTGTGTGATTTTTAAATGCCATGACAAGGTGCGGATTCTTGATGGCAGGGGACACAGTGCCCTTGGACCAGGCTACCAAACTTGCAGTGCAGGATATTCCATCACACTAGACCAGCCCTGCTCGCTGTGGCCGCTATCCTGTAGTGTCTCCTTCATTTGCACAACAACAGAAAATGCAGGAACTCGCACCAGAAGACAGACAGGAATATTGGGATATCGTTTACTCGGAGGCCTTGTCAAACGATCTGCTCTTTATCCAGAACTGGGTAAATAGAAATATTTTTGCAGAAACAAGTAAACACTTTACTGTGCAGTGATTTCACAAACAACTATTTAATAGTCCATTACCAGCTTTTCCAGGCAAACAATCACCAAACCTCCTTTTTCCTGGAAAGGGCAGTCATAGGCCTTGTTTATGACTTGGTAGGGTGAAGGTGTTGGGAAAGCAGGGGGTACAAAAGAGGTGACACTAAAATTACTTGTCCCTCTTTGAAGCTTTTCAGGTAAGCTGTGTCCAGACTCAAGGACACTGTGTTAAGGCTGACTCCTGTGTCACCCCTGAAAAGCCCTGGGAATTTTAATTGAAATTACTTTTCAGCACTGGCACTCTGCCTTATTTGCAATTTGTATTATGAAGGACAAAGCTAAATAAGAAGGGTGACTTTTTTTGAAATACGGACTCCAAAACTGTATGTTGGCAACCCTCTCCTCCTCACCTAAGAAATAAACACAAGATTTCTTTTTTCCTTTTCTCACTAAAGGACAGTAAACATCTTTGGTTATCGATATTCAAAAGCCAACTAAAACTGCATGGCAAGCTGGAGTGGGAGAAGGTCCCCAAAGTAGAAAGCTATTCATGGAAATGGAAACAAGCAGAAGAACAAACAGAAAAATCTCCATGTTTTCATCCTACATTTCAAAGCTGCATTGAAACTGCAGTTCTTCCCGTCACAAGGCATTTCCTAAAAATTCATGAAACTCTTTAAAACAGGAAGTTCACACTTTTATTTTTTCAGTATGATTCTTCCTCCTCAGTTCTACTTTAGCTCATTTACTCACTTAACAGAATAATTTTTAAACTAAAAACTGATACTTACCATAAATATCTTTCCTGCAAAGCACCCCCAACCTCACCCCAGAGCAGCCCTCTGCCTTGTGAGGTTTTCCAAACTGGTGTCCTGCTGCTTTCCTGCGACTTAGGACTGGTATTCCCTAGAAAGTAATACCAGATGAACAAGATGTAGCATTTCAAAAATGCAACCAAGTGAGAGAATATGTAATGCTTAGCTAATTATGAAATATGATGGCATCTTAGGGGAAAAAATATCAAATCCTGCTATTGAATAGAAGCAATCTCAATAAACCTCCAACTTCTTAATGTAAGAACATGGAAACCCTTTGCTCAGGGCCCAGATACGTGCCAGAGATAATACGCCAAGAGAATAATTATTTCCCCGTGATGGGCTTCTCTGATTATCTATCCCATTATGAATCAAGCCCTTGAAAATCCAAAGGTAAGCAGCAGTTAAACAGCTATAAACAGTGGTTAATGAGAATTTTGAGGAAATATGATGAGGTGACAACACTGTGAAACCCACTACAGAAATGAGTTCCTAAGTCTGAAAAATACATGGTTTCCTGAACTTCAGACCCTGTATGCCCTCTTTCCTTTTCCTTCTTTCTCCCATTCTGCATCCATCCTTCCAGTTTATTTTTCTTTCTCCCTGCTTCCCCTGTCTCTTTTTCTCTTCCCATCTTTGTCTCCTCCACTTTCCTTCTATGTCCACATCTTACCACTTCACTCTCCCAAAGACTTGTCACGATATTCACATGGGCATTTACCGTGAGCAGAGTTGATTCCTTGTTGGTATTTTTTAAATCAAAGTTAACTCTTTCATACCACCCTCTTTCTGTGCCCAAAATAAAACCAAGTTAAGATGCTTTATATTTTCATATGATATCCCTGTTTATTTGAAAGTCATTAGCCACTGATGGGATGGGGGTAGGGGAGGCAGAATAAAATTAATGACTCTAACTCTCAAAAAATACTAAAGCTCTAAGAATCTCTTTGAATTAGGTTCATTTTGTTCCATCTGCCTGTTTCGCAACTTTTTTTTTTAAATTTGTTCATCATAAATTTATTGAGTACTTAATGCTTGCCAGGAACTTTAAGCATACAAACAATAGGTTGGTGGAAAGATTATAAGGGGGAAGATTTTCATATGTTTTTACTTTTTCTTCCAAAATGTATTCCTTATCTTTTCTCTGCAAGAAAACCACTACAGAAAAAAATCGAAGGGCAAGAACACACACACACACACACCACACACAAATCATACATACCAAACACATCACACACCCAAAACACACCACACACACCACACGCATCACACACCAAAAACACACCACACACATCACACACCAAAAACACACCATGCACACCACACACATCACACACCAAAAACACACCACACACATCACACACCAAAAACACACCAAACACATGACAACAAACCATACATACCAAACACATCACACACCAAAAACACACCATGCACATCACACGCATCACATACCACACACCACACACACCACACACCAAAAACACACCACACACCACACGCATCACACACCAAAAACACACCACACACACCACACACATCACACACCAAAAACACACCACACACACCACACACCAAAAACACACCACACACGACACACACCACACACCAAAAACACACCACACACATCACACACATCACACACCAAAAACACACCACACACACCACACACATCACACACCAAAAACACACCACACACACCACACACATCACACACCAAAAACACACCACACACACCACACACATCACACACCAAAAACACACCACACACACCACACACCAAAAACACACCACACACACCACACCAGACACCAAAAACACACCACACACACCACACACAGCACACACCAAAAACACACCACACACACCACACACCAAAAACACACCACAAACACCACACACCAAAAACACACCACACACATCACACACCAAAAACACACCACACACCACACACCAAAAACACACCACACACACCACACACATCACACACCAAAAACAAACCACACACACCACACACATCACACACCAAAAACACACCACATACACCACACACCAAAAACACACCACACACACCACACACCAAAAACACACCACACACACCACACACCAAAAACACACCACACACATCACACACCAAAAACACACCACACACACCACACACACCACACACCAAAAACACACCACACACATCACACACCAAAAACACACCACACACCACACACATCACACACCAAAAACACACCACACACACCACACACCAAAAACACACCAAACACACCACACGCATCACACACCAAAAACACACCACACACACCACACACATCACACACCAAAAACACACCACACACACCACACACATCACACACCAAAAACACACCACACACATCACACACCAAAAACACACCACACACACCACACACCAAAAACACACCACACACACCACACACCACACACCAAAAACACACCACACACACCACACACATCACACACCAAAAACACACCACACACACCACACCACACACCAAAAACACACCACACACACCACACACATCACACACCAAAAACACACCACACACACCACACCACACACCAAAAACACACCACACACACCACACGCATCACACACCAAAAACACACCACACACACCACACACCAAAAACACACCACACACACCACACACATCACACACCAAAAACACACCACACACACCACACCACACACCAAAAACACACCACACACACCACACACATCACACACCAAAAACACACCACACACACCACACCACACACCAAAAACACACCACACACATCACACGCATCACACACCAAAAACCCACCACACACATCACACACCAAAAACACACCACACACACCACACACCAAAACCACACCACACACACCACACACCAAAAACACACCACACACACCACAACCAAAAACACACCACACACACCACACACCAAAACCACACCACACACATCACACACACCACACACCAAAAACACACCACACACCACACACTCCACACACCACAAACACCACACACCAAAAACACACCACACACACCACACACCAAAAACACACCACACACATCACACACCACACACACCACACACATCACACACCAAAAACACACCACACACACCACACACATCACACACCAAAAACACACCACACACACCACACACCAAAACCACACCACACACATCACACACACCACACACCAAAAACACACCACACACACCACACACCAAAAACACACCACACACCACACTTCACACACCAAAAACACACCACACACACCACACACCAAAAACACACCACACACACCACACGCATCACACACCAAAAACACACCACAAACACCACACACCAAAAACACACCACACACCACACACCAAAAACACACCACACACACCACACACCAAAAACACACCACACACCACACACATCACACACCAAAAACACACCACACACCACACACATCACACACCAAAAACACACCACACACCACACACACCACACACCAAAAAGACACCACACACACTACACACCAAAAACACACCACACATACCACACACCAAAAACACACCACACACACCACACACCAAAAACACACCACACACATCACACACCAAAAACACACCACACACCACACACATCACACACCAAAAACACACCACACACCACACACCAAAAACACACCACACACACCACACACCAAAAACACACCACACACCACACACATCACACACCAAAAACACACCACACACCACACACATCACACACCAAAAACACACCACACACCACACACACCACACACCAAAAAGACACCACACACACTACACACCAAAAACACACCACACACACCACACAGCAAAAACACACCACACACACCATACACCAAAAACACACCACACACACCACAGACATCACACACCAAAAACACACCACACACACCACACACCAAAAACACACGACACACCACACACCAAAAACACACCACACACCACACACCAAAACCACACCACACACACCACACACATCACACACCAAAAACACACCACACACACCACACACATCACACACCAAAAACACACCACACACACCACACACATCACACACCAAAAACACACCACACACACCACACACATCACACACCAAAAACACACCACACACACCACACACATCACACACCAAAAACACACCACACACACCACACACCAAAAACACACTACACACACCACACACCAAAAACACACCACACACCACACACCAAAAACACACCACACACACCACACACATCACACACCAAAAACACACCACACACATCACACACCAAAAACACACCACACACACCACACACCAAAAACACACCACACACACCACACACCACACACCAAAAACACACCACACACATCACACACCAAAAACACACCACACATACCACACACACCACACACCAAAAACACACCACACACACCACACACATCACACACCAAAAACACACCACACACACCACACCACACACCAAAAACACACCACACACACCACACACATCACACACCAAAAACACACCACACACACCACACCACACACCAAAAACACACCACACACACCACACGCATCACACACCAAAAACACACCACACACACCACACACATCACACACCAAAAACACACCACACACACCACACCACACACCAAAAACACACCACACACACCACACACATCACACAACAAAAACACACCACACACACCACACACCAAAAACACACCACACACACCACACACACCACACACCAAAAACACACCACACACACCACACCACACACCAAAAACACACCACACACACCACACGCATCACACACCAAAAACACACCACACACATCACACACCAAAAACACACCACACACACCACACACCAAAACCACACCACACACACCACACACCAAAAACACACCACACACACCACACACCAAAAGCACACCACACACACCACACACCAAAAACACACCACACACACCACACACTAAAACCACACCACACACATCACATACACCACACACCAAAAACACACCACACACCACACACTCCACACACCACAAACACCACACACCAAAAACACACCACACACACCACACACCAAAAACACACCACACACATCACACACCACACACACCACACACATCACACACCAAAAACACACCACACACACCACACACATCACACACCAAAAACACACCACACACACCACACACCAAAACCACACCACACACATCACACACACCACACACCAAAAACACACCACACACACCACACACATCACACACCAAAAACACACCACACACACCACACACCAAAACCACACCACACACATCACACACACCACACACCAAAAACACACCACACACACCACACATACCACACACCAAAAACACACCACACACCACACACACCACACACCAAAAACACACCACACACACCACACGCATCACACACCAAAAACACACCACAAACACCACACACCAAAAACACACCACACACCACACACCAAAAACACACCACACACACCACACACCAAAAACACACCACACACCACACACATCACACGCCAAAAACACACCACACACCACACACATCACACACCAAAAACACACCACACACCACACACACCACACACCAAAAAGACACCACACACACTACACACCAAAAACACACCACACACACCACACACCAAAAACACACCACACACACCACACACCAAAAACACACCACACACATCACACACCAAAAACACACCACACACCACACACATCACACACCAAAAACACACCACACACACCACACACATCACACACCAAAAACACACCACACACACCACACACCAAAAACACACCACACACACCACACACCACACACCAAAAACACACCACACACATCACACACCAAAAACACACCACACATATCACACACACCACACACCAAAAACACACCACACACACCACACACATCACACACCAAAAACACACCACACACACCACACCACACACCAAAAACACACCACACACACCACACACATCACACACCAAAAACACACCACACACACCACACCACACACCAAAAACACACCACACACACCACACGCATCACACACCAAAAACACACCACACACACCACACACCAAAAACACACCACACACACCACACACATCACACACCAAAAACACACCACACACACCACACCACACACCAAAAACACACCACACACACCACACACATCACACAACAAAAACACACCACACACACCACACACCAAAAACACACCACACACACCACACACACCACACACCAAAAACCACACACACCACACCACACACCAAAAACACACCACACACACCACACGCATCACACACCAAAAACCCACCACACACATCACACACCAAAAACACACCACACACACCACACACCAAAACCACACCACACACACCACACACCAAAAACACACCACACACACCACACACCAAAAGCACACCACACACACCACACACCAAAAACACACCACACACACCACACACCAAAACCACACCACACACATCACATACACCACACACCAAAAACACACCACACACCACACACTCCACACACCACAAACACCACACACCAAAAACACACCACACACACCACACACCAAAAACACACCACACACATCACACACCACACACACCACACACATCACACACCAAAAACACACCACACACACCACACACATCACAC
Organism: Chlorocebus sabaeus; assembly: GCF_047675955.1. NCBI lineage: Eukaryota > Metazoa > Chordata > Mammalia > Primates > Cercopithecidae > Chlorocebus > Chlorocebus sabaeus. Next base: position 48,473,466 of record NC_132923.1, on the reverse strand, counting down.
ACCAAAAACACACCACACACACCACACACCAAAACCACACCACACACATCACACACACCACACACCAAAAACACACCACACACACCACACATACCACACACCAAAAACACACCACACACATCACACACCAAAAACACACCACACACACCACACACCAAAAACACACCACACACACCACACGCATCACACACCAAAAACACACCACAAACACCACACACCAAAAACACACCACACACCACACACCAAAGACACACCACACACACCACACACCAAAAACACACCACACACCACACACATCACACGCCAAAAACACACCACACACCACACACATCACACACCAAAAACACACCACACACCACACACACCACACACCAAAAAGACACCACACACACTACACACCAAAAACACACCACACACACCACACACCAAAAACACACCACACACACCACACACCAAAAACACACCACACACATCACACACCAAAAACACACCACACACCACACACATCACACACCAAAAACACACCACACACCACACACACCACACAGCAAAAACACACCACACACACCATACACCAAAAACACACCACACACACCACACACATCACACACCAAAAACACACCACACACACCACACACCAAAAACACACCACACACCACACACCAAAAACACACCACACACCACACACCAAAACCACACCACACACACCACACACATCACACACCAAAAACACACCACACACCACACACCAAAACCACACCACACACACCACACATCAAAACCACACCACATACACCACACACATCACACACCAAAAACACACCACACACACCACACACCAAAAACACACCACACACACCACACACATCACACACCAAAAACACACCACACACACCACACACCAAAAACACACCACACACACCACACAAAAAACACACCACACACACCACACACATCACACACCAAAAACACACCACACACCACACACACCACACACCAAAAACACACCACACACACCACACGCATCACACACCAAAAACACACCCCACACACCACACACATCACACACCGAAAACACACCACACACACCACACATATCACACACCAAAAACACACCACACACACCACACACATCACACACCAAAAACACACCACACACACCACACACAAAAAACACACCACACACACCACACACCAAAAACACACCACACACACCACACATATCACACACCAAAAACACACCACACACATCACACACACCACACACCAAAAACACACCACACACACCACACGTATCACACACCAAAAACACACCACACACATCACACACATCACACACCAAAAACACACCACACACACCACACGTATCACACACCAAAAACACACCACACACACCACACACATCACACACCAAAAACACACCACACACACTACACGCATCATACACCAAAAACACACCACACACATCACACACCACACACATCACACGCATCACACACCAAAAACACACCACACACATCACACGCGTCGCACACCAAAAACACACACACCATATACACACACTGTACACCACACACACATCACACACCACACACCATACACCACACACACACCATACCCCCACTGCACACCACACACCTCACGCATACACACACATCCCAAACATACCACATACAGCACACACATACCATACACACCACACACCCCACACACACCACACACCAAACACACACCATACACCACACACCACACACACCATACACACACCCCATGCACACACCAGACACCACACATACCACATGCCCCATGCACACACCACACACCACATACACCACACACACCACACCACACATCACACCACACACACACAGAAGTCAAGCACGTATGAACTTCCACTTTCCTCTGCTCCCCAGTTCCTGCCTCTATGTAGACTTCACCCTGAAATATGACTCCCTCTAGGCACACTGAAGGGGAAAAATATAGGGCAGAGAGAGTACCCAGAGACCAAATTCACTTTGAGCAGGAAATGCAGATGGTGGTACTCTAAGAGACATGGAATATATGACCACATGCTCTGCAGGGGAGATGCCATTCTCTCAGCCGAGTTTCCAAGGTGAAACACTTGGCTCAGCAGGGATGCAGCAGATCCTGACCCAGCTCTCTGACTGGGATAGCCGTGCCCTTTCCATTCTTCTCCATCGCTGCCGTCTAGGGCTTGACAAACTCTAGCTGATTCTTTAACACTCAGGTTACATTTCTTTCCTACCTGAGTGATCCTACCCTTTCTTTCCTCAGAGCCCCGTCTCCATTATAACACTTATTATTATATTGATGATAAATATTTCCTTCTCTGTCACCTTAACCACTCACACATGAACTGCTTGAGGGCACAGTAGCCTCCTGGCCATGTTTGTAGCTCTCAAGATCCTTCAGATGGTGCCTTACAAAAACTGATTCGATAAATGTTGGTTTCATCTAATTAAATTAACCATGAAAGTACAATAAATAATGCTGGGTTTAGAAAAGCTGTCTTATTCTGTAAGAATAAGTGGCAAAGCAGTTAGATTATCACAGAAAGAAAAGAGACACAAAGTCCAAATATCACTTACACTGCCTCAAACTGAGAGCGCAGGTCAAGAGAAATGATCTTTCAAGAGGAACCTGTAAGAGATGCAAACACAAAGACAAGAGAACCCAGTGGGTGGATTTGGGGTTGCAAAGCTGATAAATAAGGCAGAAAATGTGTATTGTTCAAGACTGACAAGACGACTGCTAAAGTCCTCAGAAGAAAAGTAGTGAAGAGATATTCTCTCATCAGTGGTCCCCAGCTAACGTCCATCAGTGGGGTTCTAACATTACACCTGACTCACTGGCCATCTAAAAGCCCCATAATTTCAGATTCAAGTTGCCCTTACACACATTGAGAATTTTTTCGAGCAGTTGTTTTCATTCAGCTTAAGGTGACAGGTGCAGAAGAAAATCCTTACTCTTTTACCCTTAACTGAAGCTTGAGCAGATCTTTAAATCAGTGTCTCTGAATTGAATCAACCATAAATAATAAACATAACCTTCACTCTCAAGTGATATCACATCTCTTAAGACTTTTGTTTAATTTTCTACCACTTCCTTTAACATATTCTTTAAACCAATTTTTTAACATGTTGAACTCTTATCATTGAAATTATGTAATTGTGTCTGAAATTTTTTATCTTAATTGGAAGAAAATGTCATTGGTCTTGTCTGTAATGCTTTTATGTATGCTACTTTAATATTTACCTTAGTTTTCTTACACAGAGGATTGAAAACTCAATTTTATAGGTCTGAAAGTAAGAAAATAGACTTAGTAAGCTAACTTATTTAGAATGGTGGGGAAATGCGGTATTCTGATTAACTCAATGTTCTAATTAACTGAGCAACTCTGCTCACCAAAAAATTGAAGGCTGATTTTTAAAAACTTGGATATGATACTCCAAGACATAATATACAACTTTATCTGTTTTGATTTCATTGGGGTATTGAGCTCTTACAGTCGTTCATTACAAACTTTACAAATTCTTACTATATAGTGTTTCCGAGGTAGAAATTGTAAAATTCTAGCCATTATCTGTGAACAGAAGGGGCAGAGGTGATTTTAACCAACCAAGGGTTCAAATTATAGGCAAAGCTCGGGATAGACAGTTTATTTCAGGAACCTCCTTCCCACCTTCATCAGTGTCTTCATTCCTCATTCTCTTTTCGTCCTCCCATTCCATCCTCCAAATTCCTCTAACTTCCTTTACATTCCAGCTAATAACTGCTGAAGTACTAAGCAATACTAAGATACTAGTTAATAAGGGATGAAAATGAGATAACTATGATTCAAGGAATATCTGTACTCAGTGCAGCTACTTACACAGGCCCTCCAAACTGAAAGGTTAAATGACTTATCCTCAATACAAAAAAGACTTAAGGGTCTCCTGACCCTCAGCCTCGTAATTCAACCGCCCAACATTTCCTGGGACAAAACTTCAGCTACCCATCCACAGGATTTTCCTCCTACCTGGTGAAGCCTTCCTTGCATCCACCCTACCCCATCCTACCACCGCCTTCTTCACTTTGGTAAGCTGCCTTTGGAGGTAGGGCTCAAGGAATCACTGCATGGAGAAGTTTTCCTATTCTCCTGGTCCGCCTTAGACATCCCCTCAGTGTGGCCCCCCAGTGCTCTGTGCGCACATTAGAACATTTGCTATTTCATACAATAATAAGTATTTTCCCCCACTAGCTGCACTGTAACCTCCTTACCAGACTTATCAGTCTTCATATTTTCAACATCCAGCAAATTGTCTGGTGCTCTCAGCCCATTAAGGTTGAACAAATGAAAGATTGCAATGAAACGAAAGTGGTTTGGGACACCCACATCTCAGTAGAGGTGGGATAAAAAAAATGAAAATAGTAATTTAAAATGTTGCCAACCCCCATCATCAAAGATAGAACTTCATATGCACAGAACATATAGCACTATAGTGTTTCTTGCTTTTTTTTATTTAAAAACTCTCTGATACTAGCCTATTAACTTTTCATTTGTTCCTCTCTCACTAAAGCAGAGCACAAAACAATCCCATTTATTTAGGCTTCCCAATTGTCTGAGATGCAGATAAATAGGCTTACCGCATTTGTGTGTGCTTTTATGCACTTTAATCAATATATTTCCGAGTTTGAACAAGACAATAAATTAATTCCTGTCTTTTTTAAACTAGTTTCTACTTACTCAAAGATGTCACTACATAACTTGGAGTGAAAAACTTGAATAGTGAAAAAGAATTTCTTGGTCCAGAAGTTAGTATACCTGCAAGTTTTAGACCTGTCTCTGTCTCTGGCTGACTCTGTGGCCTTGGAAAAATTACATAACATTCATGGACCTCAGTTTCCTCATCTATAAAACCATCTCTAAAACACAGGAGTTGAACCAGGTTATTTTTTAGAGCACTGTCCATTTTTAAATTATATTATTATATAAGTCTTTAATTCTAACATAGAGCAGGTAGACTCTGAAAAGTACCGGAAATAACGACATGTACTGTCACACAAGGAAGATAATCTCCATCACATGCATTTCAATTTAAAATTCACAGCAAAGTCAAATTTGCACGCACTATGTCTGAGTGGCCAAGAGTATAGAACAAGTATGTGAAAGGAGCAGGAAGCAGGCAGAGGGGACCCATGCACTCTGCGAAACAGTACACAGCCTAAATGTATTTTCTCTCACTGATGTATTTTAAATTTGCGACTATGAATATACCACAGTGAACAGCTTGAAGTTCTTTGGAACAAACATCTTCTAAGGTCACTCCTGAAGGAACTGCAATAATAACATTTGGCATATGCAGATAGAGTGCTTTGCAGACTGGAGCATGGAGAATTATGCTCGGCATGTTCCAGAAAAGATGATCTATGATTCAGGTGAAAAAAATGTCAGGTACATTTTTGACAGTGGCAGCAAACCCAAACAGTGTAACCAAACAATCAATATGAACGCCCTCATTAAAATCCCCCAGTAGCTGCGAGTTTGATTTTCAGCAGGGTCTGGACAGGAATAATAGATTTGGTGGCCTGGGGGAACATTAGAGATTTTAATAAAAGGAACTTAAAATTACCATTGTTGGTCCTGGTTCCAAGGTAGCCCTGGCTGGGTGTCTGTAACAACACAGGATGAACCTAATTCCTTGCCTCTCGTATTCTTGCTATTCAGCGTAAAATGCCATTTTATGTACAGCCTGATAATTTCTCCTCAAAAATAAATTCATAAAAATTGCTTTAAAATTCCTGATCAATGTTTTCAGTTCACATAGATATTAAACCGAATTTCCTAAAGCCTGAAAAGCTAATTATGCATTCAATTAGAGTTTCTTAATAAAGATTAAAACTCTGAAGTCTATTACAAGCCCATATTTAATTCAACTGCCATTTCATCCACGCCATGGAAGTGTAAGTGGTAACAATGAATATAAATTATAATACACGCCATAGAAAGAATGCTATTTGTCCAAGTACGTTACTATAAAGAATTAAATTTTGCTATCAGTTCCATGATCTAGTTAAAATTGGTATTCTTTATTGGGTCTTTCAATGTAGTCCAATTTCCTACTTTGAAAAACAAATTCTGGGGAATAAAGAAAAGAGATTAATTTATCATTAAGACTCTGCTTAATTGAAGTCAATTCCGAACAAACTTGAATTCAATTTCTGCTCATTAAATTGAATGTGCTCTGCGTTCCTCTCTGCATTGCTTTGAGCAAGCAGCTGAGAACAAGGGACTAACATCAAAATTATTAAATTGAGGAGATTTTATTTGGTCTTCACATGCCAGAGCCGCTTTGATGAGGAGCTGTTTTGGCACTGAAAGGAAAGAAGAGCAGCTGGAGGAAAAATCAAATGAAACTAAGCCTTGGAAAATTGAAGAAAACGCAAGCTTAATAATATTTAATAATTAAATTTCCACAAACAATAGCGGCAAATGAAGTAATCTGCAAAGTCTGTGAACTCATTTGCATAATTGATGCCGGTCCCCTGTAAATGAATAATGAAGATAATAAAAGATGTTGCTAAAAATGGGCACAATAACAGCAAATTTCATCAAGCCGCGCTCTCTGATTAATCTGCTCTTGCAAATCAGCAGCGAGAGGGGAGCGCGTGATTAACCGCGCCGAGGACTGCAGCAGGCGGCGGCGCTGCCCTTTCTCTGCGTGTCTCTGGGCGCGTCCTGCCCGCTCCCTACGCCGCCCGCGCTCCTCTCGCCGCAGCTGCCGCTGGGGCTGCCGCGGGCGCCGCTCAGCCGGAGCGCGCCTCCGCCCGGCCCGCCCGCGCCCCGCAGTAGCGCGCTCGCTCCTTAACCACTTCGCCGCTGCCTTTCGTCGGGGCCGCGTGCGGGGCGACGGCCGCCCAACGCCCCTGGCGCTCGCAGATCTCCAGCCGGGGCTCCCGGCCCGCGCCTCCGTGGCGGGAGGCCCAGGATTGCGCCACCAGCCCGGGCTCACTTCTTTGACGCCGAATAAACTGACAAAACAATTAGCTGGCCGGCTGGGGAAGGTGGTGGGTGACCCAAATGCCAGTTGGCTGCGTGTCCCCGCGCTTAGATGAGTTTGGGATTCTGGGCAGTTGGGAGTTTCTTTTCAGGAAGGGAGGTGAGAGGTGCCGGGGAGGCCCACGCGGGCAGCCACTCTTGGAGAAATGGGGAATGGCGCTGTAAAAGCCCAGGCCCTCCTCCTTCTCCTTTCTCCCTATCACACAAAAAGAATGGGCCTTGAAAGGGATGAGTTTATTATGCACTTTTAAATGCCTATTCAGAAAAGAACGGGAGGCAAAATAAAAATGCTTCCCATCCCACCAATTCCCTTTCCTCGAAGAAAAAAGGAAAGAGAAAGCAAACCACAAAGGTAAGCTGGGTATTTCAGATTTTGTGTCTTTTTCTTTCTTTCTTTCTTTCTTTTTTGGAATCAAAATAACATTTTCCAGTTTGCCACTTACATTTTCGAGTGTATTTTTCCCAGGGCTAACTCTAGGGGTAATAAAATCTCTGGAAGCTATTATGCCCAAATACGTTTTAAGCAGGAGTTTGTGAAAGCAACTTTGCTGCGTGCAAACCTGAGACGATGAAACTGAAAATACTTCGAAAAACACACGATCCTCTTCCAATCGAGGCGCCGCACTTTGCCAGCTCTCTAGGATAAAGTTGTCTCAGGAAAATGAAATTGTTGATAAACCATAGTTCCAGACTGTTACTTACTTCACGGCCCTCAGGCTGCAATCAATCATAGCCCGGGCCTAACAGGACTGACTCGGGCTTTTCATTTGTTTATAGTGTGTGCAATGTTTTATGCTTCAAATGCATCATGTCAACTATGCAAAATGATGCATAATTTTTGTTTGCATCCTGGATCCACCTCCACAATGGTTTTTGTTTAAAATAAAGGTCATGATTATTTCCCATTATTACAGAATGGAAACCAATCCTAGACATCTATGAAACATAACTTAAAAATTCCGCTACTGAGTTGGGAAAAGCAGAGACTTCATGTTTACTTCATTGGCAAAGTCCAATTGAATCTACTTAACTCGACTAGCTTTAATCCAATCTAATAAACCATGAGCTTGCTCCTGAGTCAAAAAAAAAAAAAAAAAAAAAAAAAAAAAAAAGCCAATATGCTGCCCGGAGCCTGTGAAAGTTGTCAGAAACAAAATGGAGTCACTTGTGTTAAAAAATTAATTAATTAAAAGAACCCTGACAAATATAGCTGCAGAAGGCTATGAAAAAAAAGGTTCTCATGCATAAATGCCTGATAACAAAAATTATAACAAAAGACCCTGCAAAAACCACAGTCCTTGCTCAAAGACCATTACAGCCTTACACGAAAAATACTTCAGCAAGAACATCCACCCAGCGACTGCCTATCCAACCTTAAACTGGCATCACCCTTGTTATTGTTATGGATCTTTATAGCCAAGGATAATTATCTCAAAACAATGATATAATTAATCCTCATTTTTCCTTTAAAAGCCTTTGTCTTTCTTTACCTCCTTGCATGCCTGTAGTTTACTGTGGCATGTGTATTCCCATTCCAATGCTCTGTTCCCAAGTAAATATCATTTCCTTTTAGACAGCCTCTCTCTGTTACTTAGGCCAATAGCCCTAAATTCCATCTTTCTCATTGCCATGTCATCAAATAAACCTGTGATTTTCTTGTTTTTGCTAAGCAAATGGCTTGTGTTGTGGTTAGTGTCCCTAGTGTAACAATCACTTTGTGTTTTCCTGACTCCCCTAAGTACAAAGAAATAGGAACTCCCGCACTTTACGTGGGGAAAAAAACAGAGACTAAGAGAAATTAATTAACTGCCCACTCTCACATGGGCCTACGGCCATCTTCCAGGTCTCTTTCTTTCCAGACCAGTGGTCTCTCCCCACCTCCAGCCACTTATGAAGAGCAAAGGAAGGAAACGGGAACAGGACTCAACAGCAACATTCCAGGAAAATGAATAGAATGTGGGAAGGGTTCGAAATGATAAATCCAGGTGATAGAACAAGTTTCAAAGAACAGGAGTCTGATGGTAATAGGGAAGCCAGGGGAAGGGCAGAGGTTGTGCAGAAGAAGAATCTGGCAAAATAAGGACTGTGGAGAGAAAGTAAGTGTTTTTTAAGATGTCTTAAACATGGGATCAAAATTATACCATGAGAAGAAAGAAAAAGTCCCTGTGAGTGTTTGTAGACAGACAAAAGGACAGGATGTGAAGAAGAGCCTGTGAGAGAATTGGTATCTGAAAGATTCTTTATGTGCAACACTTCTGAGGAACAAAGGGTGACAAACTGCCTCATGAGAATGAACTACCGAAAGGACAGAGAGACACAAGGAATGGCTGCAGTCAAGGTGAATTGTAGGCTGTTGTGAGAGTTTCATCCCAGGGGCATGATGAGAATGCCAGGGCCTGATGCACGTCAACAGTGCTTCATCTGCTCAGAGACAGTGTGTCCTAAAACCAGTCAGACCCTAGGTGAAGTATGCCACCCAATGTCACCTAGCAGTTCAAGGCCAGGTAGAGAAAATTCAGGCTTTCTGATCCCACATCTACTGCAAGCCCATGGAATATGCCACTTTCCTAGTTAGGATTTGGAATTGGTCATTGGGAAGGGCTCCGAAGAGAAACTCTGAGAATTGTTGATTTCCATTTCGAATCCCCCTAATGTATAAAATAAGAATGTGTTCCTTAACTTATTAACTTTTATGAAAGAAAGGAATGATCATTGTTGTTACTTGAAAATAGCCACATTTGGAAAGGTCTAGGCTACCCAAATGTAATAAAAATAAATTTTAGTGCAATTTGGTCAGTCTTGAAAGCTAATTGAACAGTCATGCTTTATTCTAATTATTCCTGGCTACCAGTAAAGTGAAGGAAAAGTAAGTGTTTATTGCCAACTCCTTGGGTTTTTTTCTCTCCATTTTAAATTTGTTTGTTTTGTTTTTAAATAAGACTGACCAGTTTGGGCAAGGGCCTAATGCTCTCTCAGCAGGTAAATTTTCCAACAATGTTTCTGAAACCCTGGGTTCTGGGATGCTGTGTGGGTCTTCATCACTTGCAAAAGCTGTCCTTATGGAGACTGAAATCTAGCTGAATTCTGTATGGGTACAAAATATTATGTTCTGGTTGACCGGATACCATGGTTAACTGATAGCGACAACATACATCATAAACCATTGTCTGATTCTTAAAAAATTCAAAGATTATTCAAGGAGAGTTAGATGCCAGCTCATCTTACACAGAGCACCAGGCAGAACTTGTTGGTAATCTGACAAATGAAAGTACTCCTATCCTATGATGTTGTTTGTTTATAGACTGAATTTGCACATAATCGAGTTATTTCCTCACAAATAATTTATCTCTAATGAATAATGATGTCTTTGTTGTGAACTTATGGTCCAAATAGCAAGTTTCCCCTAGTCATAATTATCTACAACTATTACGTTTTCCCATTCAATTAAACTTTTCTTACAGAAACAGAAAATTTTATTAAACTACTCAGAAATGATTAAGAAATTAGCATATAAACTAAAGAAGGCAATATTTAAGTAGGATACCCACAAGCCATTTAAAGCGTAATTTATAGATATATAGACACTTTAAACGAGTAAAGATTTTCCCCTACTGGTTATTCGTTCTTTTTCATGATAATTTTGCCATCTATGCTCCTCCCAAGCTAAAGCACAAATTATTTATCTTCCCTGATTTGTTCAGGATTTCCCAGGATTTATTTACCACCGCTAAAAGCAAGTGTCAAAACCCCTGCATCTGCCCTGTTATTTACCCTTCCCTCTAACTGGAAAATCATAAAGAAAATGAATTAAAAGAAAAGCTTGCAATTCTAAATTCTACTCTTACTTTTTTCCTATCACACCAGATTTGATTCAGTCAATGTGTACTCAGCAGCCACCATGTGACACACACTCAGAAAACAGGTGAATAAATATGGGCCCTGCCCTCCAGGAGTTTCCCCCCACCTGGGTACCTACATGTACACAGATAACGTATATGTAATGTAGTAAATGCAGTATCGGAGCCCCAAAATTCTGGGATGGTGTCATGAGAAGAAAAATGGGAAAATTATGTGGTAGCTTAATTCATGACCTCCTTGTTAACTTTGTGATGATTTTTTTCCAACCACAAATCCTATAATCCCTCACCTTCAACAGGTGTGAAGATGCTCACTTATTAACAGTTCTAGGAGGCTATTGACAATCACAGACTTCATTCTAGATTGTCCCACAGAATGACTTTTTCATCTAGCACACCTTGTTCAGCATTCTCCTATACAATGTTGATTTGTTAAGTTGCTATATACTGTATATTGGAAATATTTAGATATGTATCTATGTATACCTAAATATCTACATGTTTCACTCTGGATATTAAATTACAAGTTTCGCCGTGGCTTGAGATGCCATTAAGAAACCAAATATTTAAAATTATCAGGCAATTAGTAATTGGTGGAAATTCTTGGACTTTGTGATTGGCATTATAAACATCATTGTAGCCTGAGAGGATTGTCCAACAAACGTATGATCAATAGCTGCAGGAAACTACAGCTGGAGTGTGTTATAACTTTAAGGGATATGAAGAAAATGTAAAAGTGACTGCCAAAGTAGAGTGCCACGAACCTGTATCTGCAGAAACAATGCTCTAACAGACCTGTGTGCCAGGCTCTACTACCTTCACCTGTAAGAGGAACCCTACTAAAATGGCTTAACCAAATAAGGATTTGTTTTTCTTTTAAGGGGAGGCATGCAAGGGCTAGTTTAGCAGCTCCACAATTCTGTCAGCGACCTAATTTTCTCTTTCTTGTTCATCATCCTTACCATGTAGCTTTTTTCCTTATAGTCATAAGATGGATGCTTTACCTCCATGCATTTTTCTGCATTCTAAGCAGAAAGAATAAAGAAGGGGAAAAGGTGTGTGTGATCTGAGTTTGTTCCTTTTTATAGAAAAATAAGAGCTTGCCCAGGGCCTCACCCAGTAAAGTTTTACATACCAATTATTGGGTAAACTAGATCACACAGCCTTAACTGTAAAAGAATCTGGGGAAGTGAGAAATTTTAACTGGGCACGTAGTTGTCCCAGACAAATCCAGGTAAGGAAAAAAGGGGAAATGGATATTGGTAAAGAACCAGTGTTGATTCAGTTAGTGTTTCCAGTTCTTATAAGTATCCCCCTGACACAAACTAGTGTGTACAACTATCTTGTATTTGAATTCCATGTACTGCTGTTGTAAAATAAAGATTCTAAATAATTTTCATCGTATCTTCACTTATCATCACTTTCACACATCATCACTTTCCTTGGGCAGAAGGTAATGTTTTTGTAAATGTATCAAGTGGCCTGACCATTTTTGAAGGCTTGTCAATATAGCCAATATTACTATAACTAAATACACACACACACACACATATATATATGTAAGTTTAAACATACATATTTAAACTTTATTCTGGATCTTGATCTCACACTATGCTACATTTTTTGAAGGAGTTTGTGTCCATCCTACTGCCAGAAGTTTGCTGGCTAATTTAGAATAAATGAATGAATAACATTAAGAAATGGCTTAATACACAAGACAGGTAGGAAAGTAGTTAAGTAACTGCAGGATTGTGATGTGGGTCAGCAAAAGAAGTAGAAGGGTAAGGTGGACGATGTATGCTTATCACTGTATATCTGTCTCATTAAAAAGCATTCAGTACTACATGCACATAGCGCAGTTGTCAAAATAAAAGAGATGTTTTACTTGAGTGAACTCTTGATTTTATTAATTCTGTTGGCTATATATATATATTTTTTTTTTGAGATGGAGTTTCACTCTTGTTGTCCAGGCTGGATGCAATGGCGCGATCTCAGCTCAACTGCAACCTCCACCTCCCAGGTTCAAGTGATTCTCCTGCCTCCTTGTCTCGAGTAGCTGGGATTACAGGCACTGCCACCATGCCTGGCTAATTTTTTGTACCTTTAGTAGAGATGGAGTCTCACCATGTTGGCCCGGCTGGTCTCAAACTCCGGACCTCAGGTGATTCACCCGCCTCGGCCTCCCAAAGTGCTGGGATTACAGGCATCAGCCACCTAACCCGGTCTGTTAGCTATTTTTTAAACTATTTTTCCACTTAGCAGTACCTCAACCAGAGTGGAGGTGGAGGAAGATAAAGCCCAAACTTGTACAAAATTTGGGTTGAATAAATGCTTTTTGACGCTAATTATCATTTAACCAGCTCAAACCAGTCAACCTAATTATGTTATCAGCTCCAGTTAAAGGTTTGCTGAGGGAGGAGATTGAAGCTATTTGTAAAATGAGGTTTATGTTTGTCTGTGGATTTCAATTATCCATGCTGTTTCTAGCCCCTCTTTCCAGTGAATTATCAAGAGTTGGATGAATCGCAAAGTATTGTTTTGGAGCACGACTTGGTTACTATCTGTCAGAAATGATAATTAGTATCAAAAAGCATTTATTCAACCCAACTTTTGTACAAGGCACTGTACTAGCTCGTAGCAGTGCGGGCATTTGGAAAAAGCAATGAATGGTATAGCAGCCTCTTCCCAGATGCACATTTTCTTAGAAAAGGCAAGTAACGAGTGTATATAAGTCTATAACCTTCAACATGATGGGAGGAATGAGTACAAGTATTTTTTCCTCAATAATTAGATTCACATTCTTAAGAGTCTGGCTGAAGGCATCAGCAGACATATATCATCTCATCCAGTTATCCTAAAAGGGAAGTTTGAATGTTCAGTTTACACAAATGTGTTGACTTAGGTTTTGCAAATGAGGGACTTTTTTGAACATCTCATGCTATCCTCCACATTAGGCTCTGCTCTCCAACTTCCTTTAATTGTAGTGCAAAGACACTTAGCTCTGCTAATTACTATGATTTTAGGCAAGTCACTCAGTCTTTCTGAACTTCCTTCCCTTCCTTCGTCTTTAAAATGGGGACAACAAAATCTATGCCATGGGGTTGTTAAGGGGAAGAATAAAGTCACTTTAGATATAAAATCATTTGGTAAAATGTAATGTGTTATACTAATATAAGGTATTATTGTTTTTTAATCTGAAAATAATATTGAGGAACCTTTGTCTAGTGTTGACATCATTGAGCATTTGAATGACTTTGAGCTTTGAATAATTTTGTTGAAGTAACACATGGTCTGCTCTCAAAGACTGGTCAGTGATGGCCAGCTCACTGGAAAATCTCTGGTTTTTGAAGTAAAGCCAAGGGAGTATATAATACACTTCTACTTCAGAAATCCTGCCAATGGTAATCCTCCTTTGGAAGTAGTCACAAACCATTTTTCAAGATTGCTGAAATAAATGGTTCTTGGGATTCAGAAAGAACTGATAGGCAAGCAGACATGGTCATCCTCTATGTAGTATAGAGTGCTATTAATATCTATGAAATCTGTTAAAAGAAACATTTGCTTTTTACATGCATTTGCCCTTTTAAGGAATATAACAAAATTAAGAAGACATTGCTGAAATTGGTGTGTTTGTTAGTCTTCACAAATTTCTACCACCCCAAAAGTTGGTTATTGTTTTCTCCTTTATAACCTAAGTTTCAGTTTTGCCCAACTCAAGGGCTCTCCACTGATGAATATCCCAAGTAATTATTACCTAATATTTTGTATTAAATCATCCATTTTCTTTCAACTCTTTAGTTGTTACCACAATAAATCTTCTCAAGTGCCCAATTTTTGTATCAAGTATATACAATTTTATGAACATAATTAGATTAAAGGCATTTTTAATTCTTTCTAAACTTCTGCTCAATTCTGGTGATTTGTAATGGTAGGTTCATGCTGAATAACATCAGATATTGTGCTAAACTGTTTTTTCATACATGTTTCCAAATATTTGTGGGTAGTTTCTAAAATGGGTTCTAAGCAGGGTCTTAGAGAAGAAAAAGTGTCCTTAGTATCTCTCCTCAGCTAATATAGCCAAGTACATTCCACAACTCTCCCAATCAGTATATTAAGCAGATGTGGTCTTTGTCCACCTAGTAAGTTGCATTAGACCTTTCAACACACTGCAGTCTTTTTATCACTCAGCTGCCAAGTTCCCTAGGGTAATCATAGACAGCTTGTCAATTTAATTGCAAAGAAACAGGCTTTCTCGTGACCATTCCAATTTTAGCTGCTACTTTAAATTGTACATGATAGTTCTTCCATGCTGTCTGCCCTTTAAAGAGTGTGGACCTCTGCAAGCCTCTTAATGGCGATGGGAAGAAGAGGCAAGGCTGAAATTTTGGCTTATTGATAAAGCCTATAACATGCCTTTTATTAAGTTGCTGCTTTAGGAGAAGAAGCTTTTTCTCGAGCTCTGTATGTTGTCACTACATAGCCAAAGCTAAATTATTTTTTCTTTTAAATGTTCCACTTTCATGCACATTTTCCTCCTTTCTGGGTGATAGAGGATTCTTAGGCCATCTGGATTCTGAAACATCTGGACACTGAATTTCTGCAGAGAATTGGAAGGAAGAGACAATCAGTGGTACAGGGTGTCTCCAGAGAGATTTAAATCAATGATGATATTTTGGTTGTATCCCTTTTGGAAAGTTAACACAAAAAGTGAAAGGAAAAAACAACACATTACGTGAACTCAGTGTTCTAGGAATACCAAGAGTACACTGCATAAGAAGGTTGGACTTTTAGATATGAATATAAGTCAGTAACTAAATACATCTTTATATTATATATCACTCCTAGAATCTCCCCCTATTTTTTCAATTGTTATGGAATTTGGATTTAATTTATTTAGACATACTTTTAATAGTTCTAGATTTAGATGGTGCATCATTTGAACATTACTTATTTTACCTTAAACTGAGTATAATTCAATTCACTTTTATTAAGCATCTATGACTTGAAACTCATAAAACTATCATATTAAAAATATATTCAACTAGATAGAAAGATTAGACAAAGACACCACTTGGGTAAACCAAGAAGAGTTACTTTCAAAGATGTACAGAAGAAAATAAGTGCAAAAGGGATAAACAATATTTCCCAGGACAGCTGGAGTTGTGAGCTTCTGGACCCAAAACTCAAAGATCCAAGATGATAACATATGAGTGAGAGTGAGACCCAGTGTGTCTTACTGGTACTTTATCGACTGACCTCCTACAAGCTCAGCTTTGTGTGTGTGTGTATGTGTGTTTTTGTTCACACACGTGCATAAGGACCTACAAAGAGGCTGCTCTGGCAATGTGCAGGGGACCACCTCTTCTAGGCCATCAATCTCAGTAGCATACCACGTACAATGTGACTACACAGTTCAGTACAGTCTGGTCAGGCATGAGCACAGTGCTTATGTATCACCCTCAGCCTTTCCCTGCTGATACAGCCTGGTCTAGTCTTCCCTGAACTTAGAGCTGCACAGCCAGAACAAGGGTCGATTGCCCAGATTGCCCAGTGAGCACAGGCCCTTAGTCCAGTCTTAAAGCTGCTCCTTTAAGTCCACAAAGGTACTAGACCTCCTGTGCGGACAACTGGGAGGAAATGTTTAGATCATGTGATTTTATTTTCTCATGTTATTGAAAAAAATTATTTTTTCCTCTCACTGTATTTTCTCTGGTAAATATTTGAGCTCTTAATTAATAGATTTTCTTTCCTGAAAAAAATTAAAATTGTTACAGAGTACACTTAAAGAGATGTGAGTTTGAAGCAACTAACCTGTACTTTTCATGCAGTTTTCTGGAAGTATGTGAGGTTCTTCTACATATTAAAAAAAAAACTTCAGTGAAAGGTGACTTCTAGGAAACCAGAACAGTTCAAAAGATTAAAAAATCCAACAGCAAAATTTTATGTGACAACTATTTTTTTTTGAAATCAGACGTACCCACATTTAAATAAAGTAACTCTTTGAAATAAGGGACTATAGACTTATTCTCTGGTTTCTGCCAATTCATCGTGTCCTTAATTTCCTCTAACTGCATCTTCACTGAGCGCCACAATGAAGTACAATATTAGATGTTCACTTGTATGATATCACTCTTGTATGAAGAGAATGAATAAAAAATGAAGTTCTTAGCTGTGATCTATTTCAGATTAGCCATTTTCATTTATAAAATTGTTTATTTTACTTTGTCAGCTTGAAGGTCAATCTAACTTTAAATTGCATATTGCAGAATTTCAACAAAGATCTGAGATCCATCTCTGCTTTCTTTAAGACTAAAGGTGAAAAGCTGATTCTTAACCGGAATATTAGGCAGAGCTTTATGAAATGGACCAGATCATATTGATATAAGACTTGCAAAGGCACTTCACTTTGAAACCAAAACATCAGGGCCTAGCCAGGACTACAGATGGCATCAGAATTAGCAAATATTAGCTATGGACATTAACCCAGGGCAAACTATAAGAGCAAGTTCAAGGAATACTTGCTGCATGCTAAGGAAAGAATAAATAATAACAATCATAATATATACCATTTTTTCAATACTTACTATGTATTAGGCACTATTCTAAGCATTTTAATAGAGTTTCTCACTATATCTCCACAACAGCTCTTTGAGGTAGGTATATTGCATCATATTTTACAGATGAAGAAGCTGAAGGATCAGGAGGTTAAGAATCTTGGCCAAGATCACACAGCAAGTACATGATGGAGCAAGGATTTAAAGCCAGGCAGAAAGACTCCAAAGTCCATATTCTGAATGATGAGGCTATGTGCCTATGCAGTGAGATGGATACTAGGAAAGTCACAACTCAGTATGCTCAAGTATTGACATACATTAAAAAAGGAACAGCTCCTCCTAAGTAGCAAACTTGCATCATCACACCTTACTGTAATTACGTAGTTCAAACCTGTCCCACTTAATTGTAAGCTTCCCATAGGTGGAGACCATGTCTGTTTTGTTCAGGACAGTAATGCAAGTGCATGGCACATTACCTGTCACACTGTAGCTTTTTGATTAATATTTATTGAAAGTGAGGGGCTGCCTATTCCTTACAGTGGCTTTAAATAAGGCCACAAATTCTAGTAAAAAAAGACATGGGATTTGGACACAAACAACTTAGGCGCTAGTCTTAATACTGATACTGCAACATTCTAGTTCTGTGGTCTTAGCCAAGCCACTAAACCTCTGGAGTCTCTATTGTATCATCTGATCAGTAAACACAATGAAGACCAACATATTTCTTTAAAAAGTTTTGGGTGCCACACAAATTAGCATTGTTATAGGTTCTTCTATTTGATGATAAAATACCTAAAAAGATAAATACAAATGAAGAGGCCAAATCTTTTTTTGTAGATTCTGAGGACAGGAACACAGAATAGGAAGTCACAAAATGCTAAATGCTCATTTCACTGAAAAGGCCCTATGTCCTCAAGCTTAGCCTATATAGGCCTGGTTGGTTTTCTTGTTACATGTCTTTCTTGTGCTGAAAGAAACTACAGGCTGAGTATGCCTCTGGGATTAAAGTATTTCTTAACTGATTCAGGTCATCGAGCCTTCTGCCCCTTAACACAGTCTGGCTATTTAAAAATTTTAAAACGTACCCCAAATTCTTTGCCTAGAGCTTAACTCCCTAAAGGCATCTTATAATTTTACTGAAGTAGGTCTCAACATTCCAACCATGCTTCCTGAAGATACAGTCTCCTCTTAGGTTGGTTTATTTGGGAAGCAGTCTTTTGTCTCTAGTAAGGAAATAGTTTTGCTTTTTGGTTACACATTTTCTGAAAGGACCAAGCTCAGAAACTACTGAGAGATAAAATCATAGATGCCCTATTTCATATGAAGTGAACCCAGATTTATTTTTTCCTTGATGGGAATTTTAGTAATACCCACAGAATACATAGCTTTCCTAAATCAGTCAGTTATGAAAAAGAAGTATGACTGTATTTGGCAGGTAAAATGTTGTTATAATCCCTTCATAAGTGGAGCTACTTAGTAAATAGTTTTATCATTTTAACCCTACCTTACACAATTAGTAGTCCATTCAGCTCTAGTTGAAACCCACAACTTTTAAAATATACTTTTTAACTGCTCTATAACAAAAATAATGAGGCCAGGCATGGTGGCTCACGCCTGTAATCCCAGCAGTTTGGGAGGCCGAGGCAGGTAGATCACCTGAGGTCAGGAGTTCGAGACCAGCCTGGCCAACATGGTGAAACCCTGTCTCTACTAAAAATGCAGAAATTAGCTGGGTGTGGGAGCGGGTGCCTGTAATCCCAGCTACTCAAAAAACTTAGGTAGGAGAATCACTTGAACCCAGGAGGTGGAGGTTGCAGTGAGCCGAGATCGTGCCATTGCACTCCAAGAGTGAAACTCCATCTCAAAAAATAATAATAATAATAATAATAATGAATAACGAACAATTATTTGTTCTTAAGTATAATAATAACTGGCATTTTTATGATCATAGCATTGTTAAATTCTTAAAACAGATTTTTTTAGTTGAAAACACATCTTAAAAGGTAACCTGTCTAAGGATTCTTAACTTGGAGTTCATGCATAACATTTTTAAAGTCTTTAAATTTGGATAAAAACAAAAATTGTACTTTCATTTTAGTAACTTCTAACTAAAATTTTGCATTTTCTTCCATTACGAATGTTAAGAATCAATCACAATAGTGTTAGCAATACCTGTAATTTGTCACCAACAAAAATCACAGAAATTTTCAAATTCTATTACAGTTACTACCAATATTTCAAAATATCAGTTTTATCCATCATTATATCAAAATTATGGTGGTTATTAGAGCAACCACTAGAGCATGTTATTTAATGTATTAATAATAAAGAAACTCATCTGTTTCTGTATCACAGTGTTTTAACGGTGTGCCAACTGCTTTTACATATAATTAGTTTTCTTTATAATCCTATGTAATGTATATGTTTGTAAACTTTATTCTGAGAGGGACTCCACAGGTTTTACCAAACTGCCAAAGGGTCTTTGGCACCAAAAAACATTATGAACTCCTGTTTTAAAACTTACAGTATGGTGTGAACTGAATTATCTCCCCTCAAAAAACAATGTATATGTTGAAGCCCTAACCCCCAATGTGATTGTTTTGGAGATAGGGCCTTTAAAGAAGAAATCAAGGTTAAATGAGATCATAAGCCCATGAAGCCCTGAATCAATAGGATTAGTGTCCTTACAAGAAGAGAAGCCTGAGACCTCACTCCCTCTCTCTGCCATGTCAGAACACAGGGCCAGGGCCCATTGTCTGCAAACCAGGCAGAGATCCCTCACCAGAACCTAACCATGCTGGCACCCTGATCTTGGACTTCCAGCCTCCAAAACTCTGAGAAATAACTCTCTGTTGTTTAAGCCACCCAGTGTATGGTACTTTCTTATGGCAGCCTAAGCTGATGGATAACAAAATAATACTAGCTTTTTTCTTTCTTTTTTTGTTTTTGTTTTTGTCTTTGACATTTTTTTTTTTTTTAAGACAGGGTTCTGACTGTGTTGCCCAGGCTGGAGTGCAGTGGCTATTCACAGATGCAATCCCACTACTGATCAGCACAGGAGTTTTCACCTGCACCATTTCTGACCTGGGCTGGTTCACCCCTCCTTGGGCAAACTGGTGGTCCCCTACTCTCAGGTGGTTACCATATTGATGTCAAACTTAGTGCAGACACCCAATTGGAATAGCACACTACATCCCAGAATTCCTGGACTCAAGCAGTCCTCCCACCTCAGTCACCTGAATTGCTGGGGCTACACTTGCTGGCTACTTTTTCCTTTTTGAAGGCTCTCTAGCTTCTCCCTTTAGTAGAAAATGTGGGTGCTATTGGAGAATTTTCTCTACTTCAGTATTTAAGACCCGGAACCACTTTGAAGCCCAAAGTCTTGTGAGTTGTTATGTAAATAAATATCATAAAAAGGAACTAACCTATTAGACAAGAATACAGAACATTTGAAATACAGTTGCCCTTTGTCTGAGACTTAAGTGACAATTGCTACAACTGCTTTCAGATTCTACTTCTGTCAGCAACATTGTTTTCTTTTACAAGTCCTCTGTGATCCAACTGCTTTATAAGATACTCAACAACTCCAGGTATACACAGTGACTTTGCAGTCCCCTGCCCCACAGGGGACACCATGATTTGCCCAATTAGGCAACTGAGTATCCTGATTGCAGGTGGCTAATGGTGAAAGGGATTTTTGTGAGGGACCCATATTCCTACATCAACACTTATAACCTACTTCAGGAAGCACACCATACCATTTCTGGTTAACCTTAAAACAATCACATTAAAATAAAGAGGACTGTCAGTAGAGCAATTTTATACACAGCCAAAATTAAACAGAGCAAGACTGGCAATGCTAATGCATAAGCAAAGAACTGACTTCCTGCATTTCATCGAGAATTCCTGATAGCAAACTGCAGTATGTTTATTATACATTAATTCAACACAGCATTCAAAATGAATTTATGCCCTGGCTGAAGGGTGCTATATTGAAACTAAGTATTATTTATTATCTTAATATTAGTAACCATACTAAAAAAAATCATGTTAACAATTCAGTGTTTAAAAAGCTAAGGATACCATAGCTCCACTTACCAACCAACTGCTCTTGCCTTAATTTATGCAAGTGTAGCCTATAGCTAAAAGCTTTGTATATTTGTTTCCCCATGGTATTAGTGCTCAAAAATAGGACACTCTTTCAAGGACACCTTATAAACACAGAACTATAATTTATTTGGCAAATTAAAGCTCATATAAAATGTGCACACTGAGGTACAGATTAACATATTTAATTTCAATATTACCTGCAAACCTATTTTTTTCCCATACACTGTTCTAATTAGTCATATAAAATCGAGTCTGTGTATCATAAGCAATTATTTTAGTGAAAGTAGAAACTGGATCTGAAATATACTGTAAAAAGATAACATTTTTATGGAAAATAATATATCCATTTGTATCTAGAAAACTGTTCTAGTTAAATAGCATGAGAATGTTGAGCATTCAAAAACCCGATTGCGGTAAAAGTTGAGATTTTGATTTAATAACAGAATAATATGCAGTCATGGTAATATACTAATATTTATATTTTGATGATAGTTCCAGGTTTCCAAATCCCTGGTAACCATTATATTCACTTTGTGTAGTGGCATTTTTCCTATTATGAATATTCACTCCCCCTATAGTTGAACATGCAAATTGTTTGTGAATACTTTATTTAGCAAATGATCCTTTTCCTATTAAACCTGTACTAGGAAGTATAGTGGTGTAGATAGCAAGCTTCCATAGCATTATAATAGTTATAAATAGACATTGATGAAAGATTGTGCCCGAAAGTAAATCAAAGGTATCACTCTAGTGGCAGGATTGTTAGGCTTTCTGAAAGTTGCCGTAAACTGACATAAAGGCATCA
Organism: Chlorocebus sabaeus; assembly: GCF_047675955.1. Taxonomy (NCBI): domain Eukaryota; kingdom Metazoa; phylum Chordata; class Mammalia; order Primates; family Cercopithecidae; genus Chlorocebus; species Chlorocebus sabaeus. The sequence continues at coordinate 48,451,080 of NC_132923.1, read as the reverse complement.
CCACTTAAGGAGATTTTTGAAAAGGTCAAAATTAAATTGAAACCACTGGACTAGGGATGATCTAACACCTTGGACTATATGATCCTCGTTCTTAGATCTCAGCTCAAATGTATCCTCACCAGATAAACCTGCACTGATCCCCCAATCCCATGTGGCCTCCCTTCTCCAGCCCAACCCAGGACTTCTACATCCGCTTGTGTAGTACTTTTATAGGACAAATCAAATTTATTTCCTCATTCATCATTTTTCCCCACTAGAGTAAACTCCATGAGGGCAGGGATCAGTCAAGCATTGAGCACTGTTCCTGGCACAAGCAGGAAAAGCTCAATTACCATTTTTGAATGAATGAGTATCTTTGTCTGTTTGGGCGGCTATAACAAAATACCATAAATTGGTTGGCTTATAAACAACAGAAGTGTATCTCTCACAGTTCTAGAGGCTGGGAAGTCCAAGATCAAGGTGCTGGCAGATTCAGTGTCTGTTGAAGACCCACTTTCTTTCACAGATGGTGCCTTATCACTGTCCTTACATAGTGGAAGGGTCAAACAAGCTCCCTTGGGTTTCATAGGGACACTAATCCCATTCATGAAATCTCCACCCTCATGACTAATCACCTCTCAAAGGCCCCACCTCCTAATGCCATCATCTTGAGGGTTAGGATTTCCACGTATGAATTTTAGGGGGACACAAAACATTTAGGCCATAGCAATAAGCTAATGTGCATTTTCTTCAAGATGTTTCTGGAGGATTATTTTATATTTTGTTGTCAAGAAATCTCAGACTTCTTAACAGATTTTCAAATATCCCCTTTGATTCAGAATTAGCTGTCCATTATATTCACAAAAACATGTCCATCCCTGTTTCATGTACCCTCTCAAGAAGGTGAGACTCTGTCTCATATGTTTAAATGCATAGTGTGTGTCAAAGCAGGTACATTGCTTGAGCCCAGGAATTTGAGACCAGTCTGGGCAACATGGTGAAAATCTGTCTCTACAAAAAATACAAAATATCAGCCAGGCATGGTGGCACACACTTGTAGTCCCCAGCTACTTGTGAGGCTGAGGTGGGAGAATCACCAGAGCCCAGGAGGTCAAGGCTGCAGTGAGCAGAAATCATGCCACTGCACTCCAGCCTGGAAAATCAGAGTGAGATCCTGTCTCAGTAATAATAATGATAATAATAAATGCATAGTGTGTGGGGAAAGCCCATGTATCTTCATGAATGATACACTACTGCTTTTATGGCTATTACTCATCATCCCAAGTCATTCTTCCTGCAAAATACTGCAGACCTCCAGATATCACTTCTCCTACCTCTCATATACACTGCTCTCCCACACTTCTGAAATGGTCTTCTAGTTTGGGGCTGTTATGGGCTGAACTGTGTTCCCCAAAAATCTATATGTTGAAGTCCTCTAACCATCAGTACCTCACAATGCAACTCAATTTGGAAATAGATTCTTTGAAAAGCTAATTAAGTTAAAACGAGGTCAGTAGTGTGGGCCTTAATACAATATGACTGGCTCCTTATAACAAGAGATGAGGACACAGACACATAGAAAGAGAAGACCATGTGATGACTCAGGGAGAAGGCAGTCGTTTGATGGCAAAGAGAGGAGCCCCAGAAGAAGCCAATCCTGCTGATCCCTTGACCTCAGATTTCTACCTGACAGGATTCTGAGAAAATTAATTTCTGTTGTTTAAGTCACAGAGTCTGTGGTATTTTGTTATGGCATCCCTAGAAAACCAATACAGGGGCAGTTTTAACTAATAAGTCAACCTGCAAAACACACTAAGATTCACCATAGTTGTTTATCTTATGCATTGTCAACCTTTGGTCTGTCCATCCTCCAAAGACCTTCAGAAAAGGTAAGCCCAGAAAAATCCATTCTAACACCTTATAATGTCAAAAAATTCTTCCTCCTACCCCTTCTAAATCCTTAGTAGGAGTCTTTTCCTCTTGGATTCTCGGGGTAGATAGAAAACAGCTTGTCACCACTCATTAACTATGACCTGTTCTAACATTTTGACACAGGACAAACAGGACCAGCCACCTGGTCTTTTCCTTATCACTCATTATTTTACATGCCTGGTTCTATTCTTTTATCCAGTTTTAAAAAGGCTTTCACAACTCTCAATATGAGGGTTACACCATACTTGGTTTCTATTATCCTCTTCAGCCTTTTGTGTTTCTTTCATATTTTTAAAAATAAAATGACTATAATATTAAATATTACTCACAGTTCTACCTTGTTTTGATTGAAATCATTGATACCTCATAAGCCCACTTTGCAACTTTGCCATTCATCCTGCTTTTTCCCACATCTTTAACATAAATTTTTAGCAGAAACTTCCATTACACTGTCCTTGAAACACTTTATTATCAAGTTCTTTCCAGAGAAAGGATTTTAATTCATTGCTTTATAGTCTTTTTCTTCTTAGCATTTTGAAAGGCTTCATAGAGTTCAAAATCTTCACATGGCCATTGCTTGATCTGGCCCTACCTTTCTCTTCAACTTCATGCCACATCACCCTCCTCCTCCTGGCACACAAAGTTCTTGCCACACTTACCCACACTGTGTTCATCAAACACACCCCATCCTGCCCTAGGTAATTTGCTCATGCTACCTCTCTGCCCTCACTCTCTTTCACTCAACCTCTCTCCTCCCTTTTTCAGACTAACTCCTTCCTATGTATCCTTGAAAGAGCCACATCCTATAAGAGGCTCACCCTGAGCTTCTTTTACCCCCTACCTCCATGAGGTTTTCCTTTATAGCATTTTGTACAATTGCAATCACACGTTTATTTCTGTATGTGTGTGTTTAACATGTACGACATGAAGAGACCTTGGGTCCTTGGTCCTTTTGTTCTGTCCATGCTTAATCCCTTGGCAGTTTCATTGGTCTTTGGACTTTAGATACTATCAACATGCTGACAATTGTCAGATGCACTCCAGACTTCTCTCCCAAACTTCAGGTTCATACACGTAACTGCCTGCTCAACAGTTGACCTCAATATACATATAGAACTATCAAACTTCACATGTCCACCTCTAAACTCCTGTCCTTCCACCTGCCAAACCTGCTCTACCTGCAGACTTCCCTCATTTCAATTGATGATACCTCCATTCTTCCAGGTGCTCGGTAAACCAAAAAACCTCAGAGTCCCCCACATGTCTCTCTCTCATACCTTAAACCAATTTCTCAGGAAGTTCTGTTGGCTCTGCCTTCAAAATAAGTTCAAAATGTAGCCATTTCTCACTATTTCCACTGCCCCTTCCTTGTTCTGAGCCACCATCACCCCTTTCTTGGGTTACTGCCTTGGTCTCCTGACTGGGCTCTTGGCTACCCTTGCCCTTTGCACTCTTATCTTGATACAGCAGCTGGGTGTGACTTTTAAAACCTAAGTCAGGTTTTTAAACCCACTTAGGTTGCATCATTTCTCTGCTCAAAATCCTGCAGTGGCTCCCCATTTCCCTTTGAGGAAAGAGCAAAATCCTTACAACTCCCCCACATTATCTGTCCAACCTAATCTCTTCCCTCTGCTCCAACTGCACCAGCCACCTTGCATTTACTTAAACTGCCAGCCATGCTCATTGCTTGAGACTTTGCACTGGCTGTTTCCTCACCTAGAATGCTCTTCACCCAGATATCCCCATGATTAAGCCTTCAACTTCTTCAAAGCTTTGCTCAAAAGTCAGCTTCTCAATGAAGCCAACACCAAGTATTCTATTTGTGATATTCTATCTAGCAATGCTCCCCATTCCATATCCCCCTCACTCCATTCTACTTATTTTTCTATAGTAATTATCAGCTTCTCATATCCTATATAATTTTTACCTTTTTTACATTATTATTTATTATCTGTACTTCCCACTAGAGTGTCATCTTTATGAGGTCATTGATATATCTGAAGTAGCTGAAATATAACAGACTCCCATCTATTTGTGAAATGAACATAGAGGAACTTCCTATACAAACTGCAGTTTATAAGAGTTTACAGGGTTCTTTTAAAGATAAATGAAATAGTGTATGTGAAAAGGCTTTGTAAGCTAAAGTCTCCTTTGACAAATACCTAAATCTTTATTCTTTCCACAGAAGTTACCAGTATTACCAGTGGTGTATTTTTTTCACTTAGCTCTGTAAATATACTCATGAAAATATCGTATTATTTTATATGAGCTTTTTAAAATAGTGACTGGCATCATAATATTAAAAACAAAAACACTTTGTGATATGTAAAGTTCTGTCTGTGTGTGAGATTATTATTACTTGGGAGTAGGAATTAAGGGACTCAAAACAGATGACAAATTACACAGTTTTCCAGTAACTGTGTACCCTAACTTCAGAATTACCCTGAATATCCCTCTTTGGAGAATGGAGTGCCTTGTAAAATTAGAAATAAACGCAATTTCCTTAAGTTTGAGGCAAAGATTGGGAAGATAAAATTAACTTTCCTGAGAGATAGTCTATTTCGTTTGCCATTCTCCGTGTGTTCTGAAGGATTCTGGTAAGATTTATATTCAATTTCTGAAAAAAAATGCTGAGAGTTATACATTCAGAACATCACAAAACAAGATATTTTCTCAGTCTTCTAGACAGTCAATTCTTGTATCTACTTTTAGATTCTGATGTCAAAGTTGATGTAAATTATAATTCATTGCTACTTGTTTCTAAAACATTTGACTATTTCTAAACTACCTCACTGAATATGTTACCTTTATTTTCCATGTTTGATAACATATAGCACTAACTTCAACATTTTCTTGCATGAATAACATTAGTTGGCTTTTTTTTAATGCTTTTTCCCTATTGAACGCTGCTTATTACCTTAAAGGTAGATTATGCCACTTTCTCTTTTAAAGACCTTGTCTTATTATTGTTTATGTACTTTTGCCAATTTTTATATAATTTTGAGGTCTCCATCAATATTTTTAAATTAATTATGATTTCTAAACAAGTTAAAATAGACCTATAATCGTTCATTGCAGTTTAACCCAATACATCTAGCAAGTAAAATTGAAGGATTGAGTCAATGAAGCCATACTGGGATATCATTGCCAATTTAGCTATCAAAGGTAATCCATTATGATGTAGTTTATTATAAAGTACATTTTACACATTAATTATTAATCCACAGTGCAAAGCTTTTACCAAAAGCCTGTCCTTGATTGCTTTGTTTTCCCATACTTAAGCAGTTAGATTCCACAGTTTTGTAATCTAAGATTAGTATTCGGCGCCTTGATCAAATTCCCAAAGTTCTGTAATGTCTCCCTTTATTGCCAGTAAATCCAGATGGAAGCTGCTTTTAGTGTGGTTATTAAGTGTGAGTTTATTAATGTTATCTATTAAGCCCACACTACACATTGCTCATATAAGAACTTTCAGAATCACACGTGATAAATGCACCATGCAAGTCTAAAAGGTTTAAGAACAAAATTAAGACTTTAATATATAAATTAGAACACTGTTGGTGCTCAAAAGGATCTTGGACACGGGGTTCTGACTCATTAATTACATATTAGAGTGGAGCCTCTCATCAATAAAGTTTCTTGAACTATAAGCACAAGTTTCCAAAATGGACCTTAACTAAAACTCAAGGAAAAGGAGAGAAATTAAGGAAGTCGGAAAAATATTAGTTCCTCACATGGGATTTGGAATGAGGGATGGATGGGGCCCCTGTGTCAGGTGGCAAATTTATATTTGTCCACTGTCAGGAGTCCACTTATGCCAAGCTGTAGGAATCATCTGTTTTTGTCAAGCATTTCTACATGAGACTAACATAAAATTAATACTAGCACATCCTACATAGTTGCCCAGAAAATAACTATCACAGAGAGAAGCATGTAGTCGCCAACTGTTGATCCTTTCACTATAGACCTGGAAAAAGTCACCCTGTTTACATCTCAAACACTTAACCGACATACTAAGAAAAAAATAAATCAAATCAACAGTAGATGGAGTGTTTATTACATTTTAATGTCCCTAGAATTCTTCTGATTTTATTTCTATGAATTGTTTTACCTTAAAAATCAAGTTTATTTAAATAGCTAGGAAAGACAGTGACCATTATTGTTGCAGAGATCCTGGAATGAAGTCCCGACATGTGCACTCACTGCAAAATCAAACTTGTCTAGAACTCCGTCTCATGGGTGGTGGTACTGGAGATCAGTCCACTCCAACTCTTCTGCATTCCTCCTTAGGAAGACTCTGAGCTCAGTGGAGATCAAGGACCCCTGTGTCCACCCAGGCAGTGTGAGAAAGGGTCAAGGAGGAAGAGAGTCAGCCTGACTTCCCCGCCTAGGGGCAAGGGCTGGAGGAGAGACTGGTTTTTAGAATAGCGCGATATGGAACAAGATGGTCCTCTGCCTGCACCCCACCTCCTCTCCAGAGTCCACAGCCAAAGGCACAGATATGAGACGCCCATAATAACCAATGAGTGGAATAAAGCCCTGTGTTATTGAAGGCTCTGTAAGAAACAGAGCCCAAGCCAAATGTGTTTTGTGGCCTTGACATAGGTGAGAGGAAGGTGTGCATCCATTTTGACAGGGACTGGGGGCTGCATGGGTATGCAGCTATGGCAACACTTCAAGTGATAGTGGTGTCACAGTCCCATCCACATTTGGGAACAGGAAGAGATAATGTCATAACACTGCCATACAGAAGATTCTTTTCCCTTACCCCTATCCCTACTCAGAGACTTCTTGCAAAAGTCAGAAAGGATTTAGGACATGGGTGAAAGAGATTAAACCTTTACTCTTTGACTCTTTCTGGGGCCCTATTACACACCCTTGATTGTTTGCCATAGAACATTCGAATTGCATTTCTCTTTCCTCCTCTGAACATGTAGCATTCATTAGCAGCATCTAAAGTAGCAGAGAATTCAACCTGAAATGTGGAATCCAAACAGAATCCCCATACTTAAACAACAAGCTGCTCTGAGAAACGTTCTATGAATGATTGTGGTGCATGATGCTACAGCAAGTCATTTGCTTAATGTGCAGTCATAATAAAATGTTGGGATGACTGGCTTTTAAATTTACCTCAATTTTTTGCTTCTTCTTTATCTAGTCTTTGTCACTTCTTAAAAGTGCTTAGGTAAGGAATCATCAATCTAAAAAGAGTAAAGATTTGTTACTTTCCTTGCTGTTTGTCAGCAGTATTCACCCCCAAATCTACAAGTCAAAATAACTCTGGGCAACTGTAGGTGACCTCTCGGGCCATCACAAGAGTAAAATGAGGCCCTCTCTTTTTTTTGCAATGGGACTCAAGATATGACAGTTGAACCAATGCCTCACCATAAAGTGCAAGGGGAGTGACAGAAAGAGTGACAGACAAATTAAAGAGTAAGTAGTGTTTAGCAATTTGGGGTGACAGCACTAAAAATTTTTAGTGCCAGGCTGGTTTAGAAATGACAGTATGCAGCTGAGAACAAGGCAGCTTACCCATTATAAAGAGGAATTTGTGTGTGAACTTAGAAACAGCAGTCCTCAAAACTGGGGGGAAAAAAAATCTTTACATGTTATTTAAGTAGCTGCCTATTAAACTTTTATATAGTTTTCATATTGCCTATTGCCACTTTACATCATTAACCCAATGTTTGGATCATGGCTTTCAGACAGATTTTTGGATTTTTGTCTCATTGTTCTTATAGAGATGTCACTAGAAATTGGATTTAGCATCCATTTGTTGTTCTCATTGTCATTTTTCCAACCAATGGACTGTGCTATTAGAGACACCAGCTTCCTACAAAAAAAAGGCATTAAGGGACTCTTTAATAAGGTTCTCTGTGCTTATGGTAACAAATGACACCAAAACTTGTATTAATCTCACTATGGATAATCATTTATTGAGCACTTACTAAGTACTTTGTACTCATCATCTGTCTCTAACATATATAATGGACACTCAATAAATGTGTGTTAGTGGAAGACAGGAAGGAAGGAGGAGGGAGAAAGGGAAGAAAGGAAGAAAGTTTCATTATCACTTATACGGAGCACTTTCCTATAAGTCATTTTGAGAACTAGTTGAACAGGTAGAAATATTCCTTTCTTCATTGGGATTTATTGAGGCAGGTCCCAAACCAGGCTGAAACACACCCAAATTACCTTTTGATTTTTGCACTTACTGTCTTCCATCATAAATAACTCTGGTGCCAACAACTTAGACTAATAACTCAGAAGTAAATAAGTAGACAAAACTGAGTTTTCCTCACTTCAGAGAAACTCTGAAATGAATCCAGTTACCATAACCTCCTTGGTTCCCCTTTACAGTTTTCACCCCAAAGATGTGAAGTCAAGAGGCAACCCCTAAGGTGTAAACAACTAGAGATTATTCATAGATGGTATAAACAGAAGATGAGGGCAAAGGTCCAGGCCAGGACCCAATTGTCATCTAAAGAGACAGATCATTCCCAAAGCCTGCCCAAACATTCATCACAAACAGGTTTGGGAATGTTTTATATGGCTGTGAGCCAGGTTTTTGCCTTGTCCATATTCCAAAAAGTTGATCCATCCCAGTGCCATAAACTTTCAAATAACAATGAAAATGATTTGATTATAAGATGGAAGGGGGAAAATAATAACGAGCCTTCCAATGACTCAAACAGAGCCTAAGTCATCGGGGTCAAGGAGAAACTACACATATTACAGATTGAATTTCAACAAGCTATGTGGGATCATTTTGTGACTAAAGATGAAGCTGAAATTATACTGCCTCCAGCACCAAAGTGTTGTGCATACTTACCCTTCAGGGTTTTTGTTTGTTTGTCTTTTTTGTTTTTTGTTTTTGTTTGTTTATTTGTTGTTGTTGTTTTTGAGACAGGGTCTCACTAAATCGCCCCAACTGGAATGCAGTGGTGTGATCACGTCTCACACTGGAATTCAGTGGCGTGAGCCCATCTCACCGCAGCCTTGACCTCCTGGGCGCCAGTTTTTGTTTTTTGTTTTTTCCTATGCTGGCGTTTCACTTAAAAGCACAGAATAACTATGCTCTGTATACTACAAAATGAAACATATGCCCTTTTATTTCTATTGTTTTTGAGGGATCTGGTGAGGAATGTTAATGCTAACTATTATCGATCGTGTTATTATTACTATTAATACCACCTTTAAGCTAGTTCTTACATTCATATATTTTCACCTGCCAAACAATAAAGGCAAACAGCCATTTCTGTGTTTTTTTGTTTGTTTGTTTCTTGCTTTGCCCTCAACCCAGGCTGTGTTCCAAACAAGTTTCCACTCAACTCCTAACTCATAGCCTGAACTTTCATTTGCTACTCCATTCCTATCCTTTCCGGCTTGATATTGGAAAACAACATATAAGTATCTTAGCAGATGCAAAAAAAAAAAAAGTATTTAGTGCTCATTCAGAATGTAATTTGAAAACTCACTAAAATTATGACTAGAGATAACTTTTCTTAACCTGAGAAATGATAACACCCTAGCCTGTAGCAATCATCACATTTAATGATAAAATTATAGAATATTTTTCATTTAAATCACAAGCAAAACGAGGTGCTCATTATCTTACTATCACTGCTGCTATTCAACATTATATTGAAAGTCTTACAACAATAACAACGCTTATCCTACAATAATAAGGTAAGAAATTGAAATAAAATATATAAAATCAGAAAAGACAACTACCTTTTCTATACAATGTGATTATCTAAACAGTATATTCAAGATACTCTGCAAACTATTGAAACCAATAGGAGTTCAGCAAAATTGCTAAATAAAAGTCACTTGACTGGATTACACACTGAATTCTTACTGTGGAACAGGCATAGTTTTAAGAATTTTCCATATGTTTTTGACTAATAATATTAACTAATCTAATACAACAGTCCTTGAAAATAATACAGTTATTATCAGAGTAATTGATATAATTATGTCAGAGAAAACTGAAGCAAAGGAAGGTTAAGCAACTTGCTGTTATAGGTTGAACTGTGCTCCCCAAAAAGACATGTTGAAGCTAACCTTCAGTGCCTGTGAGTATGACCTTATCAAATATCAGGTCTTTGCAGATATAATCAAGTTAAGGTGAGGTCATTTTAGGGTATGCCCTAATATAATATGACTGATGTCCTTGTAAGAGGAGGGAAATTTAGGCACAGACACACACCGGAGAACATCATGTGACAACAAAGGCAGAAATTGGAGTTATGAAGCTACAAGCCAAGGGAAACCAAAGATTGCTGGCAACCATTAGATGCTCGGAAGAAAAAAAGGAGGGATTTCCTACAGTTTCCAGAGGGAGATGGCCTTGCTGACACCTTAATTTCAGACCTCTAGCATCCGGAACTGTGAGACAATACATTTCTGCTGTTTTAAGTCACCCAGTTTGTGGCACTTTGTCATGACAACTCTAGAAAACTAACAAGCTTGTCATGGGTCACACAGCTAGCAAAATGACAGAGCCAGGACATAAGATCAGCCCACCAACATCAACATTCTGCACATCAGTTACAACCAAATTAGAAAATAGAGCATCAAACAGATACTATTCACAGTTACATAACTACAAAGTGATATAAACAAATAAATCTAATAAATAACATTCAGGATATGGTCCATTCTTATTATTTGTAGTGATTATGTTCCATAAAGTTGCCACACACAGTGAAGTAGCAAAAACTGAACTATTGCTCCTAGGGGAAATACAGGATTAGGTTCCTGTGAACCTCTGGCTACAACACTTTTGTCAACCAATCAATACATAAGCTTGTTTTATGTGTGTTTCTGTTTAAAGACTCCTTATTTAATAAATATTGTTGATTCATTAACATTGAAGTCACAGCCAACAGCATTATAGCCCAGGCTTGAACAAAGCTTTTTTAACACATGTATTTTTCCTGTAAGGCATAACACAACTGCCTTGCACTGAGAAACACAGACAGCAGATCAGCACAATGCTTAGGGGGCATTTTAAATAGCAAAATCACCAATAAAAAACATAAAAGTGTGAAAAACATGGTACTATTAGACACAAAAAGGATATGCTTTCATTATGACAGCAGAAACAAGAAGGCAGAGTGCCACCTTTTCGGAACTCAGCTGAGAACGTACATGTGTGCCAGGCACTCAAATATTTCAGCTCTCTGCTCATGTCAGTGAATGACCATGAAAGCACAGCAAGTATTGACTTGGAGGTTGCAAATAAGTTTTAGGAAGTAGGCAAATTCACAAATATGGAATCTTTGAATAATGAGGACTAATTGTATTTATGGAGAAAACTACAAAACCTCATGAAAAGACAAAAAAAAGAGATCTTAATAAATGGAGATGGCATATGGTCATTAATAGGAAGGCTCAACTTTTAAGATATCAATTCTACCACAAATTAATTCCAGCAAAATCCCTGAGAGTATTTTTGCAGAATTTGACAAGCTTATCCTAAAATTCATGGGGAAAAGTAAAGAGCCAAGAATCAGTAAAATAACTCTGAAAATTTAGGCGCAGAGATTTATTCTACCAAATATGACAACTTAGAATAAAGCTATATTAATTAAAATAGTGTGATTTTAAAAACAAGGAAAGAAAAATAGAACACGGGAACAGAAGAGGGAGACCAGAAACTGACATAAACCTGTATAAAAATGTTGTGTATGTCTGAGATGGTGTTAAAAATCAATGGATAGGCCAGGCACCGTGGCTCAAGCCTGTAATCCCAGCACTTTGGGAGGCCGAGGCTGGTGAATCACCTGAGGTCTGGAGTTCAAGAGCAGCCTGGCCAACATGGTGAAACCCTGTCTCTACCAAAATACAAAAATTAGGCAGATGGTGGTGGTGGGTGCCTGTAATCCCAGCTAATTGGGAGGCCGAGGCATGAGAATCACTTGAACCCCAGAAGCGGAAGTTGCAGTGAGCCGAGATCATGCCACTAAACTCCAGCCTAGGTGACAGAGCAAGACTCCGTCTCAAAAAGGAAAAAAAAAAATCAAGGGATAAAACTTATTCAGAAAACATGATCAGGAGAAGTAAATTATCCATATGGAAAAAAAGATAGATCCCTACCTTATGTTATGTCAAGAAATAAATCTAGGGAAAACAGTGAGAGACCCAGATGTAAAAAAAAATTTAGAAAACATAGAGAATATACCTTAATGATTTCTAGAAAGTAATTAATCCACTTAGTAGGACAGAATAAAGCACAAACCATACAGGAAAATATGAATAAATTTGACATTACATTTTCTAAACTTTTGTTCAATAAAAGATATCACAGTGTTAAAATGCAATCTGTGGCTAAGATAAAATATTCACAATGCACATTAACAAAAAGTTAATATAAAAACTTCATATAGAAATTCTACAAATGAATAAGAAAATGACAAAAATTGATTAGAGAAATAGACAAAGGATATAAACATATAAAAGATACTAAACAACTAAACAACAACAGTTATCGGATAGATGCAAAAAATCATTAAATTTCATTTTATACTCATTTGATTGGCAAAAATTTCAAAGTCTGATAATCACGCATGTTGGTAAAAATGTGAAAGAACAAGAACTTTCAACACTGCTGGTAGAAATTGAATTGGCAGAGACATATTGAAAAGCAATTTGGTAATACCTACTAAAGTGAAAGCTGTGTATATCCTTACACTCTGCAATTCTTCTTCTTGGTGTAGCCCCTGAGGAAGCTTTTCCACATGTGCACAAGAAGACGTGTACAGGAATGTATATGGCAGCATGATTTGTAATAGCAAAACATCTAGAAATTATTTAAATATCTATCAACAGTAGATTTGGTTAATTATGATCATAGCCACACAATAAGATATCATACAGGAGCTCAAATGGATAGATCCAAATAATGATAATAATAAGAAAAATGTGTAAGAATTCCCTTTACATAAAGTTTAAAATAAAGTAAAATCACATAGTATTTGTGTGTGTGTGTGTGTGTGTGTGTTTTGTCATAATAGTATAAAACTTTCTTGGGAATAATAAACAACAAATTTAGGATAGTAGATTTTTCCAGGAGATGACACAATATTGAAGAGGGCTAGCCAATTAATATACTATTTATTACTATTTTTAAATCTTTAGAAAGTATGGTAAAACATTAAGAGCTGCTACAAGAGAGACTAGGTGGGTGTTTGCTGTAGTCTCTATAACTTTCTGGTGAATAATTGCAATATTCCATTTAAATAAAAAATGCTAAAGTGTGTTAAAGTCAGAAGGAGCTCATCGGTTTAAGTCCTAAATTCAGCACTTGCTGTTAAAATTTAGAGCCTGCCATCAAGTTCTATAAATAAGATAATAGAATGTAGGAATTATACTTAATCCTCTAATTACTCTCAGCTTTAATCAAGCCTTTATTAACATAATGTGTCTAGCTTGGGGTCTTAAAACCTGAGAGGGGATTTAGGGAAGAGTAATCAAAACAATGAAAAATAAGTAGGTGATATAAGGAAAGGCAATAGGAACTGGGATAATTCAGACTAGTGAAAGAATGCAAAGGGTAAAATATGTTGAGGTGAATGCACAGTTTGTTTCTTTTATATTCATGTCTATTCCTTAGTTAAGGTCTTACTAGCTGTTCTGGCTGTCTATTGCTATGTAACAAATCACTCCAAAATACAGTGGCTTAAAATAATATTAAGCATTGATTTTGCTCATGAACCTTTAATTGGGTCAGGACTTCAGCTGGGGACAGCTCTTTGCTGATCCATATGGCATCATTTGCAACAGCTCAGCTAAGGCTGGAAGATCCACTTTCACAATGATTCTCACATGCTTGCAAAATGGTACTACTGGCTGAAGCTATGCCAGGACTGTGCCCATGATCCTCAGCTCTACTCTTTGTGGGTCTCTCCACGGGTTTCTTGGACTTCCTCCCAGCATGATGTCTGGGTTCCAAAAAGGAACATCCCACGGGGAAAGTGCATGACATTTTTATATCCCAACCTTAGAAGTCACAGAGCAACACTTTTACCAAACTTATTGGTTAGGGTAGTCACAAATTGCTTCCCACTCAGTTTCAAGGGAAGGGGACATACAAGCCAACTCTTAATGGAGGAGTGACATAGCTATAGAATAACTTTGGATATGGAGATAGTACTCCATCCATCTTTGTAATAAATACAGTTTGCCACACCAACATCCTTCCTGAAATATTTCTCCAGGTCAATCTGTTGTTCTTACTGCTGCCAAAACAGAGATCTTTCCAGTAGATTTTGAGTCACACCATTCTCTTGTTCTTAACAACGAGGGAGTCTGTCCTCTGCTCTTTATCCCCACAAAACCAGATTTATTCTGTGGAACTGCAAGTCTTCATGTAGTCAAAAGGTATATAATACTTCATGGAGTCAAAAAGGTATATAATAAAACTTTTTACAGTTTTCTTGAAACATTCATGTCTATGACCAAAACTTAGAAAAGGCTCACCAAAAATATTAATGTATTTGGATGCATTTCTACTTGAGTTTTATCTGAAATAATGTGACAGCACATTCATATTTCATGCAATCTGGTGTCAAGACCATGTACAGACATATCAGCAACATAGGTGAATTTGGAAGAATTCACATAACAATATTTCTGCCATCCTCTAGACATTCAAGCGAATGTAACTCATAAATCAAATCAGATTTTAAAATCCTTTTTAACCCAGAGAACTGTAAGTGAGGCCTTGGAAAGTTTTCCTTTAAAGTTCTTCCTTTAAGTTACTTAATGTGGAATATTCAGCACAATAGTCAAAAGTAACAGTATTTGTCAATACAAGGATATGAAGATACGCTTTGGATATGAAGATAGTGTTGCATCCATCTTTGTAATAAATACAGTTTGCCACACCAACATCCTTCCTGAAATATTTCTCCAGGTCAATCTGTTATTCTGTTAGTTGGCTACACCATTAGGTTTCCACTTTCTCCCTATTCATCATTAAATAATTGTCTTCTTTTTTCACTAAACATGGAAAATTGACTACCATTTTTCACCAAAACATGCCCTACCCTTTCTGTATTGCTTAATTTGTTAGTTGTTAAGCACACTACCAGAATGGATACCAGCAAAAACTGATCAGTATGTGAGATTACTTTGCCCCAGTACCAATTTGACTAAGATGGTTCTTGAACTCTACCTTCATTAGGTTGAACCATACTAAATTGCTGACAGTCTACCAGTTTTGGCCAAGAAAATATGGAAATTTCAAATGGTTCAATTTATATGTGTTGATCAGATTGAGAAATTTCCTTGCAAACCCCAAGAATTCAGGGAGTTGATTCAAAGTCAGTCTAGGATGAACTCTAACTAAAGAATCAAACTGTTTTTTCTTATGCATAATGTTTGATATAAAAGCCCAGAAAAGTGGTACCACTGGCTCAAGTGAGTCAACCAGTTGTTGAGTCCTATATGTGGACAGACTACCCACAGGAAAAAAGTAAATCCGAAATCCTTGCTTCTCTGGACTGGGTTGTTGTTGTTTTTTTCCAGTTACTGCGTAAATTAGTCAATACAACTTAAGTATGACAGCATGTAAGAAGAGGTTTAATATTATTGGATAAAGACATTGGATTTTTAATAGTCCAAATTTACCTGGAATGGTTGAAGATTTTTGTTTCCTATACTGTGAAATGAAATGGAGAAACAAATCCGGTTTGCCCCCAGAAGTTAGAAGTAATGAAAAGAATCCTTAAGCAATACTTAATAAGTGCTTAATACTATAATCATGATCCATGAAATAGAGATCCACAAAAGATATGACCAAAATGATTGGCAATTATTATTAGTATAACATAATAATAAGGCTGTGGCAGAGTTTAGAAGGTAACTGCCAATTTCAACTGCTACAAAAAAACCACATGCTAAGAAAATAAAAATCAAAGAGATGTATAATTTAAAAACACATTAACCTTATTTGATAATCTTTGGGGATAAACAAAGGATTAGGAAAAAGCTTTTGTGAGTGTTTTGGGGGAGTACAAAGTTTACCAGAATGGCTACATGTTTCCAATTAAGTTTTGGAATTTTTTGTCTTAAAAGACATAAAAAGCCCCAGTTCTACTTAGTGTGCTCCAGGTTGAGTGATGTAACAATTAAAGGATAAATATTATGTTGAATCTAATATGCAAAATATATTACTCTGAACTTAAAGTGCAATAATAGCATGGCCTTCTGGATCTGGGAGGAGGATAAACTGTTTTGTACACCCAGCCATCCAATTCCATCCCAAAATTCTTTTCTCCAGTCACAACAGTACTTGGCCAGAGAGAGAAATATGAGGACAAATTCACACCTCTTATTTTTTCACATGTGGTGACAAGAACCTCATGATCACTAACTCATTACATTTGAATCTGTACTGCTCATATTATATATAGTTTTTCCTATGTTATCTTTAAGTAACACATTTAGCAGCATTTCTGAAAGTGTGCTCCATACAGGTCCAGCTCCACAAGATGTTAATAAGTTTATTATGATATGAAAGAGTTTCATATTGCTGCTAGGTTAGACATATTTACTGCAGTTCTCATCAAAACTTCTTACAGGCTGGGTGCAGCAGCTCACACCTCTAATCCCAGCACTTTGGGAGGCCGAGGAGGGTGGATCACCAGAGGTCAGGTGTTAGAGACCAGCCTGGCCAATATGGTGAAACGCTGTCTCTACTAAAAATACAAAAAAAAAAAAAAAAAAAAAATTAGCTCAGCTTGGTGGCGGGCACCTGTAATCCCAGCTACTTGGGAGGCTGAGGCAGGAGAATCGCTTGAACCCAGAAGACAGAGGTTGCAGTGAGCCGAGATTGCGCTACTGCACTCCATCCTGGGTTACGGAGCAAGACTCCTCTCAAAAAAGAAACACTTTTTACGTATGAATACACATTATAAATCTCCTAGGATGTATATAGTATGTATCATTTCCAAAAATTACTTCAATCATGGAAAACATTTTGCAAAAATATCTCAACAAACTAGAACACACATTGTGAAACTCCAATTTAAGGCATTTCTGATAATATTTTCTTGATATCAATGTAAATTATAAGTTTCTTTTTTATTTTAATTTAAACTCAGATATCTAACCATAGGTTTCTTAATGATAGCTCTCATATCCAAGCTTTTTAATCTCCCTCAGATTCTAATGACTTCTAAATATTTATTTATGAGTTTATTTATTCAATAAATATTTATTAAATGCTTGCTATGTTCCAAGCACTAAGTGTAGACTTTGGAAACATGGAAATGAACAATTTAACAAATGTCCCTTTCCTTATAGAACTTACATTATAGTTAGGGGAGGTGCCAGTTTACACATAAAAAAGTAAGTGCTAATGAACAAAAATAAAAAACAGGATAATGAACTAGACAGTTTCCTGGAGTGATTGTAACATTTCGGAAGGATTATCAACATGATTTTTCTGATAAAGTAACATTTGAACTTAAGGGGTATTAAATGAATTTTTTCCTTCCCTATTTCTTTCATTCTTTGTTTTGTTTTTAATCAAAATAATACATGCATATAGTACAAAATAAAAATATACCAAAAAGTTTATAATAAAAAAATTACTGCCCCAACTCTCTTCATCCTAGCCCCAATTCCTGAAACAGCCTCTTTTAATAGTTTCTGACTTTTATTTTTCTGACCATGACAGAAGACAAAAATAGAAGACATAGTGGCAGTTGGGAGGGCAATAATATGGGAAGATCCTGGACCCCTCAATGATTTTCAAGCCACCATATCAGCCCTGAAGTTTCTACTTTAATGTGAGAGAGGAATACTTCTTTCTTGGGTCTATGTTTTTTGGAGATATCTGTCACTTGTAGCCAAACTCTAATTGATACAGGATTAGATATCATAACCCCTGGCAATTAAAAGGAAAATATTCCAAGCATCCAAGTCAAATGTATTATTTTTTCTGTATCTACAGTAATTGCTGAAAATCATGCTACATTTTCGTTTGCTTCATATCTGAATTGTAACTTTCCTATACTGTTGTTTCTCCTTTTCTAATTCTCTTTTCTGTTTCCTTATAAAGGAATAAACATGCCTGCTTCACCCTGTTGTTCATGACAACAGCTTTTTTTTTTTTTTTCTAGAAACAGAATCAGGCTTTATTTTTGTTATTTTTAATACAGGTATTGTATTATAGACAGTTGTTAAGTCTCGCGATTCAGTATGGCCGATACACAGAAATTAAAGTAGAAACGAAATGAGGGCACACTCGCTCCTGTCCTCTGGTTGGCGCCCTCCAACCCTTAAAAGAACTGTCCTCCCGGTCTTCACATCCTTTCCCTGTTGCAAAAGGCAAAAAAACAAAATGCCACTCCAAAGAAAAATCCCAGATGCTCTCTCCCTAGCAGTCAGTGGGACGAAGCGAGACACTGTTACCCTGGGTGGGATGGAGAAGCCACCAGGTCCATACCACGGAGGCCGCGGTGGGATGGAGAAGCCACTAGGTCCGTACCGCAGAGACCACGTGCACCACCACTGGAGCCACACTCTGTTCATGGCCAGCAAAACTCGCCACCAGGCGAGACCATAGTGTGTTATCCACCAGCAATCCCCGAGGTCCAACGCCACACAAGTCAGGCAGCCCTGAGACAGCAGAAGGAACCCTGTCCTCTGGGGATGTTGGTTCCAGAGGAGAAGGCCAGAGGACAGTCTCTTCAGAGAGGAGCTCACCAGGGAAAGAGGTTCCTGAGGAGGCGTGCAAAGGTCAAAGGAGCCACCTTGCCACCTGTCCCAGGGCTTACTGCTGACTCCACTGTCCTTGGAGTGCTGGAGTCTCTACACCACTCTGCTCAGGACTACTGCTTGGGGGCTGGTCCCAGCACACTTCGCCTCTGAGGTCTCAGAGGCTCTCCTCTAAGTCTTTACAAGCAGCATCTTGAGAGGTAGACAGTTTCCCTTCCTCACTTTTAAAGACCACAGTCTCTGTCTTGGCATATACAGTGAGGCTGAGCATTTCCTTCATTCCTCCATTCATCAGTGTCTCCATTTCCTTGTCTGTACTTTCTGTATCCTCCTCTCTGTCCCAGCTGGCTTCCATGGCCACACTGCCCGGTGCTTCTGGCTGAGCTGCCAGGGCAACTGCAATGGGCAGCAGCTTTTAATCCATTCTATCTAATCTTTAGAATCGGTTCCTTTCTTCTACTTGAGTCACGCTTCGAGGGGGCTTCTGAAGCTTCTAGCACAACTGCCATGCTACAGTGTCTTTCCCTTGGACTCTTGGTTCAGTGCCACAGTTTCTTTTATGCCTCATTTTTTTTTTTCTTTCACGGATCTTACCTTCACCATTCCGGAGTATACCATAAAGTATTTTTCTTTTTTTCTTTTTCTTTTTTTTTTTGAGACAGAATCTCTCTCTGTCGCCCAGGCTAGAGGGCAGTGGCACAATCTTGGCCCACTACAATCTCCACCTCCTGGGTTCAAGCAATTCTCTTGCCTCAGCCTCCTGAGTAGGTGGGACTACAGGCGCACGCCACCACGTCTGGCTAATTTTTTATTTTCAGTAGAGATGCGGTTTTGCTATGTTGGCCAGGTTGGTCTCGAACTCCTGACCTCAGGTGATCCGCCCGCCTCAGCCTTCCAAAGTGTTGGGATTACAGGTGTGAGCCACCGCGCCTGGCCACCATAAAGTATTTTTCTAAGTAAAAGTGCCTGCAAGTAAATGTTCCAAGTCCAAGTGCTTGTATATTTGAAAAAGTCTGCTTTTCCTTCATACTTTGGCTGTAATTTTTTCTCAGAACATTGCAGGCTGTGTTGCCTTCAAGATCTCATACATTTGAGATTGCTGAATGTTAGGCTGATCCTTGTTCCTTTTGTTTGTAGCCTGTATTTTCTTTCTGGAAACTTCTCAGACTCAGTATCTGAAGTTTCATGATGCTGTCTAGATGTAGGTCTTTTGTACTGCTGAGCTTAATACCTTGGAGTTGGTGGGCGGGGTAGTGGGTGGGGTTTCAAAAACAAAAACTTGTCTCTTTCTATTCAGCTCTGGAAATGTTTTTTCTACTGTTTAATGATTTTCTTCTTGCTGTCCTGTCTTTGCAGTACACCTATTAGTTAAGGTAAAATCTGGATGGATTCACTGTATTTGACAACTCTGAGCAGCTGAAGCTTCTGGCAGATCAGTACTTTGCATTGTTGTAGTCCCTGCCTGAGTGTCCTGGGCTGACATCATCTTCTCAATTTAAAAAAAAGAAAAAGTCCATCCACAAGCTTATGTTCTCCTTCCATCCTCTAGAAATATGTTGAAATACCTCATCCACAGATGGCATCCCTCTCTTTTTCTTAGTTTATTCCTTTGTATATCCTATATTTTCTTTTCCAACCTTTGTGTTCTGTCTGCCATCTTGCCAGAACATTGAAGTTTACCTTGGGTGACACAGTTGAAATAAAACTGCTGCACCAATTTCTCAGCAGTGCTATTTTTAAATATAAGAATATGTTATACAACTTAAGTAACATCAAAACACACGTTTAAATATCTAAGTATTTTATCATTGTAAAGATAGGATACAAAGAGCAAAATACATTCGTTTTCTTTTCTTAAAAAAAGTAATAGAGTACTATTTCTCTTCTGTTATTTTTCACTTTCCTCCTGAACTCACATAGTTTTAAAAACATTTTTTTTCATTTAAGTGCTATCTTAAAAGCTTCTTTGTACAAAAACTTAAATGATTTTCTGTAGAGATTTTCCATGTGTCCTTGGACCAATATCTGATACTTTAAAGACATGTTACCCAACATGATATTAATGTATTATTATTATACAAGTTGTAATAGCAGGACATTGATTTTTTCTGCCAAAGGAGAGGTAGAAGGGTTATGTGTTGATATGGTCTGGCTGCATCCCCACCCAAATCTCATCTTGAATTGTAGTTCCCGTAATCCCCATCTCTCCAGGAAGGGAACTTGTGGGAGGTGATTAGATCATGGGGGCAGTTCCCCCATGTTGTTCTCATGACAGTGAGTGAGTGCATCTGATGGTTTAACAAGGGGCTCTTCCCTGCTTCACTCTGCACTTATCTCCTGCTGCCATGTGAAGAAGAATGTGTTTGCTTCCCCTTCCACCATGATTGTAAGTTTCCTGAGGCCTCCCCTCAACCATGCAGAACTGTCAGCTAAACCTCTTTCTTTTATAAATTACCCAGTCTTGGGCAGTTCTTTATAGCAGCATGAGAATGGACTAATACATGTGCCTACATACTCTTGGCTATAAATAAAGTTCTATAGTAACATTTCTTCAAATAAGTAGACTTCTAGTGAACCCAAAAATATGTAAGCAAAACATAAATTTATAAATTTGTGACTCTCCTATCTAGTTGTTTATTGATGACTGAAATATATTTATTCAATAAATATTTGTGCTGAGCACTATATTTCACCCGAGATACGTAGTAAACAATGCATCATATGCTTGAAAAACTATTGGGCCTAATAATGGGATGCAAATTAGGAAACAGCAAATTTTCAAAAATGTGATCAATGATCCTGTGGAGTAAATATACGATGCTATTAAAGCATATCAAAAGGAGAATGAATCTTGTGGAAGAGAAGGGGGCCAGTTTAGGTGAGAGATGGCTTCTCAAGTAGGTGACTCCTGAGCTGAGACTCAAAAGATGGGCATGAATTATCCAGGGAAGGAATTGGGGTCCTGGGAGATAAAAGGAACATTCCATGCAACCAGAATATATGTGTGAAGGTCTGGAGGCAGGACCAGTCATGAACCAAAGTCACAAGCAAAGATGGCGAGAGATGAAGCTAGAGAAAGGAGCAAGAGCTAGATTCAAAAGTTACCAGGATACCCTATCAAGAAATGTGGACTTTCTTCTGAAACATAAAGAACTATGCTCAGCATAAGAGCAATTCCTTCATACTCTCTTCAAGGAAGTTCTGGGTTTTTTAATAAATGAGGTAATAATATTACAAACTTTCATTGTGAGTTTATCATGTCCAAGATACTAGACTTAGCAGGTAGGACTTAAAGGCATTTAACTTCAAGAATCAGTGTGAAAATAGGTTAGAATAATTTGAGATGCTATGTATTCTGATAAGAGGGGAACATACACAGGAGAGAGCTGAGTGATGCAAAACTGAAAAGTTATGCTACGGCCTAATGCTATAGTAGGAATTTGGACTTTAACTAACAAAGATGCTATCCAAAATTTTGAGCAGGGAAGAGGCATAATTACATGTGTGTTTTACCCAAAGTGAGTATTCCCACTCTTTATTATACTGCATACATCAGGAAGTATATTACTTGGCTTGAAGCAACTTCAGCTTCATTTCTCTTTTAGTTAATTAGGGACCTAGGTTATCTAAATGAGTCACTATGGTTTGTTTTAAATATTGATGTTGGAGACTGCTGCTCAGCATTCTCTTCAGATTCAATCAAACTGAACATTTGTTCAACTTGCCCTCAAGGATCTCATCGTCTAAAGTTAAAACCAAAAGTAGCCCTATAAGCCCCCAATATATTTCTCTGTTATCATTCAATGATAGTGAAGTTGAACAGGCACCAAATCTTATGATAATCTCATGAGTTTTTCTGCATTTTCTCCATCCCCTTTGTGGGGCTTCTCATTTAGTGATTCAAGTTAATTTGGAGAGAGTGGTTTAAGTCAACCCATAATCTTTCTTCCATGGAAACTACCAAGAAGTCATTTGTGTTCTGGAAACTAAAAAAGGGTTTCTATTGCCCTTTCTATCTTCTCAGGAACAGGGGCAGATCCAAGTCGTGTGGATATGTAGTTTATTCATTGAGAAGGAGAAAAATCCTTTAAGAAAAAAGGAACACAAAATTACACATACAAATACCTAGCTTTTCTTCTTGGAAGAACTTGAAAGGGATACTTATAAATAAAGGGCTAAGCTCTATTAGCTTCATGGCAAATACCCCTCTCATAGGTATCCAATATATAAATATGCAATACACTTTTAAGAGTTACCAATAAAATTTACACCTACACTGGCCATTTTGGATATAAGAAATATGTCAAACATATGGAGGTCCTTTAAAGATTCCTGCTTTTTGTTATAATCAGCCCACTTTTGCCAAACCTTGATTGTCACAGGGAGAAACTCTCATCTGAATATTCAATCAACAAGAAAACACTTGTGGATTGCCGACCTCTCTCCCTCTCTTGCTTTGAACTGTTTTACTAGTCCTAGATTCCAGTCCCCAACACTTGAAACTCACAATGAATCCTTGCTTCATATCTGGCCTTTCCACAAGGTCCACCCAGAGAGTGAGACCATTTTCAAATGCTGGCAGCTATATAGCTAATAAGGTAGAAGAGATGTGTTCCATCAGGTAGGAAAAAAAAAAAAAAAAAAAAAAAAAAAAAAAAAAAAAAAAAAAAACAGGAAAAAAAGAATAATAATAAAGCTGTTTGGGTCAGCGTCCTTAAGTTTGTTCCTGAGGCTAATGTTGCCTGCTGCATTTAGCAGCTTAGTTCCCTGGAGATGAGTGGTACGACTCTGCAGATAAAAGGCTGTAGACCTCTGGAATACAAGCAAGTAGCTCCTCATTATACAAATAGAAGCAACTCAACTATGCATGCCCTCAAACTGAGCTCAGTGTTCTGCTGCATTTCAAAAATATCCATCTGTTCCAAGAGAAGAAACAGGAAGTTTTGTTAATTATCTCTCACAACCCACTAGTTAGTTTCCAGAAAAATCACTAAAGCCATCTTTCCTGAATAAATTTAACAAGTAAGTTACAAGATGCAACGCAGTAGATAAACCTTACATTACTCCTTTTAAATGAACTGAATCTATCAGTTGGCCAATTTCACACTCACTGCCTGTATGTCCCTTTTCGTGTCCTCAGGATTCAATAGACATATTTTCTGTACACGACTTTTTTATGTAACAATATTGATTAATAAAGCAATATCACACTAGTTACATGCAAAATACTAGATATTACACAACTGCTTGAGAGATATTTTCTGATGTATTTGCTTTAAGCACAACTTTGCTTCCAGATTCCATTAAAATCTTACAAATGTTCACAGTATTAGACAAAGTAGATTAATAGGAATTTTTTTCTTGGT
Source organism: Chlorocebus sabaeus (assembly GCF_047675955.1). Classification (NCBI taxonomy): domain Eukaryota; kingdom Metazoa; phylum Chordata; class Mammalia; order Primates; family Cercopithecidae; genus Chlorocebus; species Chlorocebus sabaeus. The sequence goes on along the minus strand of NC_132923.1, from coordinate 48,427,069 downwards.
TATTAGCTAATTTAAATAGGTACCTCTAAAACTTCTTCCTCAGTCCAATTATGTTGTCTTAACAAAGATTCCATGCCAGAGTGCTAAGGATATTAAGGATACACATGCCCAGTTGGACTGTTGCCATCATTCTATAAATCATTGCCAATTATGCCAATAAAGCATCCTGAGCAATGATTGATTTCTTAGTTATGCAGTCAGCTGTTCTTCAACACTTTGTTTTCCTTGAAATGTCTCAATCATGGCCCAGTTTCCTGAAACCATGATGGTTTACATTCCTCCAAAAGAGACGTTTGTACACATCTGTTGGTAAGTAAAAAAGAGTTTAGAAATTCAGTGAAACCTCATTAATTCCATCTAACTGTTGGGAAAGATAATTCAAGTTCATGAAAATTCTGGATTTTGATTTTATAGAAATGTAAGGTAGGCTTTTTTGGTCTACTTTTTATATCTGTTAACAACCCAAATTCGTCTAACAAAGAATCACTTTTTGAAGTGCTCAGGGTGTATGGCAAATTTTTAAAATGTAATAAATATTTAGCATTATCATAACAATCTGTTAACTTGGGTCATTTCTTCACTAGCAAATAGAGACCTATCTTTGAAATCTGAATCAATCAGCCCTTTAATTTTTTACTAGCATTAATTACTTGCCAAAATTCAAATATGCTTTTGATAAAATATCCTGGATCAAGGCTGGATATTTGATATTTATTAAGACATCAATCACGAGACACAGCTGGAAAGCAAAGTGATAGAATGGAAAGCCTATAGACCTTTAAGCCAAACAGAACAGGGTTCAAATCTCAGCTGTACCACTCACTTACTCTATAGGATTTATCTGTTAATTCAACCAATAAATATATAATGTACAGGTACTCAGGGCAGCAGATACAGTGATGGTTTCAACACTAAGGTCCCTACGTCCCAAAGGTTAAATCCTCTCAGTAAGGAGAAGAAAATAATCAAATAAAAAACCAAAAGATTTTCAGATAATGTTAAGTCTGTAAAGAGTGAACAGAGTGAGGGTTACAATGGTATATAGCATGTTAAGGTGGTTAGAGAAAGCTCGAAGAGCCAGTGATGTCCCATTTGAGATGGAAATAAAACAGAGGGCCAGTTATGCAAAGGCTGGGAGGGGGCAGGGTGTTCAAAGCAAAAAGAACAGTACAGTGGTCCAAAGTTGGAACAAGTGTGGTGTGTTTAAAGAAAAGAAATAGGCCATTGCACTTGCTCTCTCTGAGAGACAAAGATCTTCATATGTAAGGTGGGATTAACAATAGCAGGACCATTACTACATATTTTATTTGCAAAGTACCTCTGCAGTGCCTAACACATTTATACACTCAAAGAAAGTATATATTGACATGATAGTGAATGTTTGGAGTGCTGGTATCCTGTGACCAATCTAATATCTACAAAACCAAAAAATGTTACCTACTCAGAACATGAATGATTTATTGACCAAATATGTTAGTTTACGCCTTTAATCCCAGCACTTTGGGAGGCCAAGGAGGGCAGATCACTTGAGGTCAGGAGTATGAGACCAGCCTGGCCAACATAGTAATACCCCGACTCTACTAAAAATACAAAAATTAGCCAGGCATGGTGGCGGGCACCTGTAATCCCAGCTACTCTGGAGGCTGAGGCTGGAGAATCACTTGAACCTGGGGGCGGAGGTTGTAGTGAGCTGAGATCATGCCACTTCACTCCACCCTGGGTGACAGAGCGAGACTCTGTCTCAAAAAAAATAATAATAATAATAATTATGAATGATTTCCAAATAATGCCAGTGAACTATATTCATCTAAAATGCCAAAGCTGAGTATTGTTTTATCACCTTTTAGAAGTGTACATTCATATTTACTTCTAAACATCTACAAGTATATCATTTTGGTCTGCCATGTTCAAAACGTTTTAATACAAACCAGCACTGAAAAGTGGCTCACAAACCTTGTGGATGTGTGAAAAAAAATTGATATTGATAAAGTGGCAATGTGTCACCGTGGGTCATTTATAAATATGCATGATCTCTGAATTGTCAATACAAAAATGTTTAAACATATAGACTGTGTCCAAATTGTCATCCCACTGCAACTCAAATTAAGTGTTCATAATGTACTTTCTAAAGTACCAGTCTAAACCTGTTAATTATCCTAACCATAATCAAATTCATAAGCAGCCCTTTTAACATTTAACTTTAAATCACCTCTGGGCGATAACTGACTCAGTCATACTACTTCATAATCATTGCCCTAATATTTACTAAGGCCTAAGCTACTTAATTCTTCCAAACAACAAAAATGTCTACACATCAAGAGAGCTACTTTCAAATACAATTCAAATCAAACAGACAAAACCTTGGAATTGTAGAAGAGAAAAAACAAATGCTTTCGAATTCAGTGAGAAATATTAAAAATTAAAAGAAGCCATCTTCTTTATTTTAAAAATGCTATTTGTCCACAGGTAAAATGAAAACTTGCCAATGTCGATTACCTTCTCTCCCTGGATTCTTTGAGATCCACAAGCCACAGAAAAAAATAAATCATCTCACTTTTACTTAGACATCTTTATTCTAAAATCAGAAATCGGAAAAAGAAAACAAATTTGAATAAAGTAAATAAAGTAGTATTGGATTGTAATACAAAATATAGAACAGATATCTGAGAGTCCATACTGATGTGAATAAATGATTGAATAAATACATAAATGGGGAAGAAGAAAAAAATCTCCCACACAGAAGAATTCCAGATAATTTATGTAGATACTCTGCCTGCAAGGGAATGAAGCAAAACTCTCCACTCAGGTGTTAGCAAAGGAAGTGACTTTCTTCTAAACAGTACAGTAAAGAAACAGATAAAAACTAGACCGTGGAGAAAACTGACAACACACCCCCCTCAGCCAGGTGATCAGGTTTGCCATCAACAGTGATAAGGCATGCTGACAATTATGCACCTTGACATGAGATGATGCTCTGAGAAATGATGCTTTCAGAATGGTACTTTACTTCTTCTCAAAAACCCATAATCTCCATCTAATCATGAGAAACACATGCGACAAATTCCAATTGAGGGTCATTCTACAAAATATCTGACCAGTACTCCTCAAAACTGTCAAGAACATTAAAAAACAAAGTCTGAGAAAGAGTTACAGCCAAGAGGGATCTAAGAAGACATAACAACTCATGTAATATATCCTGGATGGGATTTGGGAACACAAAAAGGAAAAGACATTGGGTTAAAACAAGAGATATGAATAAAGTATGGACTTAGTTTTAAAAAAGGAAACAATGTACATTTACAAGTCTCCTGAATCCTTTGAAATGAGCCTAAGTGAACCAGGAGTAAAATAGGCTATTTTCATTAATTGCTTTTCTTTTCTTCTAGCATAGGTTATTAGTTAACTCAGAATAAAATATTATCAATAACCGAAAGGCAGCATCTGAAGAAAGCATCGAAGTTGTCAACACAAAAGTTTACTGACTTAAATAACAATGGTAATATTTCTAAGTAATCTATGGAAGTGCAGGGGGAAAAAATGCTCAGGAATCTCAGCTACCACCTAGGAATTGCTCTGCTTCTGCAGACTTCTTGCTAATATGAGCCCTTGTGGAGAAATAACAATATTAAATATTGGCAGACTTTTATTTAGCACTTACTATGTACCAGGAACAATTATAAGCCCTTGTACATGTCAACTCACTTAAATCTCACATTATCATTATCATCATTATTATTATTCCCATTTTACTAATGAGGAAATTGAGGCACTAAGAGGTTAAGTAACCTGCCCAGTAACCAAACTAGTAAGTAACACAGCCAGATTGTGAGCTCAGGCAGTCTGGCTCCAGAGCAGATATATCAGTTTCCTAAATGGGCTCATCCCATCCCCTCCACTTTCTCTTAAGGATTTTATCTGAGCTGGTGGATGTCTGCCTGCCTCCTTTGTCCCATGCTGAGTGCTCTCCTTGTCAGCCACCATCACCAACTTTGGGGAAACCTAACAGGATTTCTGAGTATGCAGATCAGTTTCTTGTCTGTAGCAAGTTAGTTATCCGAGAAACAGATTCTGACATGGAGTTTAGCATGTGTGCTGTTTATGAAGGAGTGTGCGAGGGACCAATGCTTGTGGAAGGGAAAGGTGGAAAGCAGGGGTGCAGGGGAGAAGTCAATCAGTGATACAGGCCCAAACAACAATCTCAGCCAACTTCAAAGAGGGCTCTGGGTCTGAAATGGCCTTTGGAGTTACCTCCAGGTGGGACAAGACAGCCGGGCCTTCATAAATAGGATGATGAATTACCTGATCATGCTACCTAAGACCCACCCCAATCAGCATAGAGCAAACGCTTCAGTTCCCTCAGCAGCCATGCCTATTCTAAAACATGTGTCATGGGCTCCTGGTGGATAATTTTGCTGAAGCAAGGCCCATTTGGAGTAAGTTATAATCAGAGTGATTTCATCTGACAGGTATCTCCCTTTGTACCCAAGTATCAAGCATGGAATTTGAAATTCCACCATTAGCAATTTTTTTTTCTATTTTAAAGTTTTTTTAATCATCAAAACATTTTTACTAAATTGCAGATATCCCTCCAAAGAGGAAATTTAAACCATTTTCAGCTAATCTTAGTGGCCTTTAACGGATTGTAGCTGAGAGCAAAGAAGAGAACACTCTGAAAGAGAAATGGGGCACTAAAAGAAGAAGTAAGAGTGTGCCAAAGATAAATACTATCTTCCTTCACAGCTCTGCTGAGAGTCAGTTCTGCCCCGGGTTCCCACAAAGAGGCTACTCTCTTCTCGTTTCTTATTTATCATTTTAGCGCCCTCAGGCTTCTAGAAAATAACATAAAGACATTTCATAAAGTGTCATATGATTCATAATTGCACTATGGTGCTTAAGATAAAATCTATTTCTCTGAAACTAATTTCTTCCCAGTTGGACAATGTTTATTCCCACTTGGGTCTCCTTGATTTCTGTTGCATAATGCTGGGAGGAAAATGCCTAGAGATATCTTTGAGACAAACTTTAGTCCTAGTCGATCATGGATTTCCACAAATATAACTGAAGATTTAATATGTACCCTTATATTTACAGATGTCAGTGCAAGTTGAAGAAGATGTGAAAATTACTAGAAACCAATTTACAGCAGCTGGAGCAAATTAGGGCTCATTGCAAACTTTAAAAAAAAAAAAAAAGGAAGTAATGAAACAACCAGCTCTAGGCAAACCATATGTGCCAGCCCAAATCTTTATTAATGGAAGTATAGCTACATATTAAAGGAAATTTAGTTCCTACAGCAAATCTCAATAGTGATATGCAAAGATTGTAATTCTTTATTCTCAAGGTGTGTTATCGAAAATATGTACAGTGATCTAGAGGCAGTTTTTATAGTGGCCTTATACAGTACTCACATGTTTGAAAGACCTCCACATTCTTCATTACACTGCCCAAAAATTACTATTTTTTTTTTAAATTTGGGAAAAGATTACATTTAATTTGCCTTGGAATTGGAAAACTTAATTACCTAAAAAGAACATTCAAAGTAGTTGGCACATATATCTGGACGACAACCAAGATTTATAGCAATTACCAAAAAGGACTAAAGCTTAAAATACTGGTAATAGGTCAAAAAGCACATTCTTCTTATGTTAGTAATAACCTGTATGGGGTCACAATTTGCATATATATGACAAGATGTTGGCTAGAGAATGTGGCATCTCTGAACACAAATGAAGATCCAAAGGAATTTTCCTGTTCAGAAGGCACCAAAAAATGACCCTTCAAATGAGCAAATCATGCACAAGCTCTATCTGTGCACAACAGTGGCACAAAAAGATTATACAGCATGTCATAAAAGTCAGCTTGACCCCATCAAGTTTCAGTGAGTTTCACTGTGACTCATAAGCCTTGCTCAACTCCCAGAACTGATCCACTCGTTTCAGACATTCTCCATCCCCAAATACTCACATTTTGCAGAGTTGATCCAGTGTTAAAGAAAAAAATCATGAAACTCTCACTGTGGATTAGAATTGAGTCAAGGCCTAACACATCTTGTCCTCATTAATGCAATTGCCTTCTGATTCTCAATCCCGTGCACATGCCTAATTTCCTCTGGTTAAACCTTTTAGCTCTCTGCTGGCTGTTCTATATGCAAAATTAAAGACAAATTGATAAATGTATCTTAAACTTATCCTGCCATTGATTCTACTTACATTTAAAACATTTTATTATCTATAGTTTACTGTTATCATATATAAAAATACCATTAATATAATATTGAAAAAGATACATATTATACAATTATCTCTGCTGTTATGAGCTACTATTCTGAGTAAAAATTACATTGTAATTCTTATAATAATACCTTATATATTAGTAATAATAGTTCTATGCTTTTTTAAATCTACCACAGTTGAAGTATACCTGTTGATATTCCTTATTATTACCTATGATTTAGGGTGAAACATAATCAGAGTTTGCTCTATGATTTGCTTTTTAAAGAGGAATCAGCTGGTCTTTGATTCCCCTGACTGCTGGTGATCAAGGTTGCTCTTAAACACTTGAAGATACTGGCACAAAATCCACCAATCACTAATCATCCATATACATGTCTCTCTGGAACACTCCATTACTGAGGCAGTAAAAAATGATGGTGCTTTTGAGTACAGCATCAGTATTTATATACTGTAGATAGTTTTACAGTTGAACATGTTATTATGTTTATGCTTAGCAGTTATAGCAATGTTCCCTGTTTAGTGATGACATACTATGGGAGAGTACTCTTATGGTAAACTGACTAGAAATAATTCACACACTATCATCATCATGAGATGGACAGCCTGACACTAAAAATCCTATTAGCTACAACATTAAATTATCCTTTGTACATTTCTTACTTCAAGATTAAGATACTCCAAGGTCAACTAATTCAAAGATAGACTGCCTCACAATTATGCTACTATTTTTTCCTATTTAAAACATTGAATCTCCATGTGTGGTTTTAATTATTTTGCATTATTAAATGCTCAACATGTACTGTATGTAAATTCTGACTGCTGCAGAAGTTTCTACTAGGAAATTATATGATCAGGTGATTATGTGGTCAGTATACTAATCTCATGGTAAACTGACCACATAATCACCTGGTCATATAATTTCGTTAGTAGGTCCCTTGCAAAGTTCTCTCAATTTCTGCTTTTCTCTCAATGTGTGTGGTACAGAATTCTTTCAACACATGGTATGCACCTATCAGAAGTTTCACTACTCTGTTTTATTAAAAGCATGGAGGGTGTGATTTCCAATCCTTTATAATTTCCGGATTTACTAATTAAATTGCTTCAATCGTGTCAAAGGCACTTTTTATCATGTAGAATATTAAAATCAGCCCTTTATGGAGAACAAAGTCAATCAGAAAAACTCTAAAAGCATGAAAAAGTGTTTCCTGTGTTCAGATGACTTAAAAGGAGCTCAAAGGAAATTCACCAAATTTAAATAAAAATTCATTATCCTAAAGAAAATAAGCCTGCAAATTAAAGCCAAAGCAGCCAGCACCCTGAAAAGAAGCCTATGGTAAAAGACAGCCCTCCCTACAAGGAACACACTCTTCTACTCTTCTTATTCTCTTTATGCATGCCCCTACATTCATATATGCAGAGTAAGTTATTTATCTGATGTGATCAGCAAGTGAGATGCCTTGATTGATATGTTTGACCAGGAAGACAGGAATTAAACATTTTTAAGCACTTGTATGTGGCAAGCATGGTCCACTGTATTTCATATCATTCAGTCCTCACAATATCCTGCAAGGTAGGTATTGTTATACCCATTTCTCAGATGCAAAAACTGAGTGGAGAGACGTTACCTAACTTTTCTGAAGTTACTTGGCTAGCCAATAAAAAGCTGTGATTTAAATCAAATTAATTCCAAAGCTCCTACTCTTATAAATTCACCATGCCGAATATATATATCACAATATATACAAATTACTAGTTTCTGGAGAATTTGAATATGATACAAATACATTTGGAACATGAGAAACGTAAATTATTCTCTTTGAAGATCCAGAAAACATTTTTTGCCATGCCCTAGGGTCATCATTATACACATTAATTATCCTTTCATTATCAATATATCAGAAGCGTCTATTATCAGAGACTTATGATTAATGATTAATGTAATAACAAAGAATATATCTGTACATGTACATTCTATCTACGGGAACATGACAAATTTCAGACTTCCATGACATCTAAGCAACCATTTCATGATTGAACATTAAAGCGTGACTTTTGCTTAAGCATAATTTTACAGGGCTGTTTGCACATTGCCCTCACATGAAGCCTTTAGAACAGAACTTATTCAGTGCATAAGAGTGTGACATGCTCATCTTCATACTTACCCTTTAAACTCCAGGGCACACAGGGTCCAAGCCTAACATCCAAATCCCCAAAGAGCTACTACTTTTAATTACTAATTAGGCATGAACTGGAGTAACCCCTGTCACCTGCCAAAGGAAAAGATGCTTTCATTTGTTTTTCCAAATTCTCAAACTAAAGATAACCCTAAACAAAGTCACTTACATCACATTACCACTATAGGGCCAAACACTGTCTAGCTTCTCTAGGCAGAATTTGGATTTTTAAAGAAATTTTTAATGACTGAATATTTTCCTGGCTCAAAACATAGATTATCTAATGGTAACTTTTCTATCCTGGACTACGAATTAAGGAGAGATATGGAAGACATGAGGTGCCCCCTTAGCAATTCATTACCTTCCTAGCTGCTTACTCTACTGGGCTGACCATGATTTTCCCCACCCTACAGGTGAATCTCAGTGGACACTCTCATCCTATGCCAAATACAAAATTGTAGTCACTTTTCTGTTTCAGTCTTTGTATTTCTGCATTGCTATGGAGTGTTAGACTGGGCAAGCTGAAGAAAAGTAAAAATAAATGTGTGTGTGTGTGTGTGTGTGTGTGTGTGTGTGTGTGTGTGTGTGTGTGTGTTTATCCATGCATATCCAAAGTTTAAATGAACCTAGATCTATTGATGTTTTCTGCACAAGTTCCATTTTAAATGATACAGATACAAGCCATAGATAGAAAATCTTCTTCAGATGACTTAGCTAAGAATATGATGAATAAACCCTTTCTGATTTATAGGAACTTCCTGAAAGTTCTCCTATTTGATATGTTGCAAAAACTAGGAAATATGCAGCTGTTAATATCAGAGAAGGAGATAGTCTGGGAAAAATCACGTGGTCAGATTTATTTGTGGTCTAGGAGGTGCAGAGAAAGCAAACAAACTTTACGTTTTGCATATAACATGAAGCTTAGGACATATTTCAAACTTTCAAGGGCTAGTGATATTTGGGAAAGAAGTGTACAAATTTAGAAAAACAAAAATGGTATATAAGTTTGCTAGAGTTGCCATAACACAGTACCACAGACTGGGTGGCTTAAACAACAGAAATTTATTTGCTTATAATTCTGGAGGCTAAAAATCTGAGATCAAGGTGTCAGTAGAGTTGGTTTCTTCTGGAGCTCTTCTCCTTGGCTTGCAGATGACTGCCTTCTCCCTGAGTCTTCACATGGTCTTCCCTCTGTACATGTCTGTGTCTAAATTTCTTCTTCTTCAAAGGACACCAGTCACATTGGATTAGAGCCGATCCAAATACCTCATTTTAACTCAGTTACCTCTTCCTATTGCCATATAGTCACATTCTGAGATACTGAGGGTTAGGATTTCAACAAAGAAGTTTTAAAATAAACTCAGTCCATAACAGAAGGAGGTAGCAAATATAATCTCATTCCAAGACTGTGCCCTCAGATGATTTCTGTTATGAATGATGCAGCTTGAAGACCCATTGCAGAAGGTGAAATCAAGGCATGAGGTATAGATACCAAGATGTTGCCATAGTTGCATGGACAAAGACAATATTAAAAGTAACCTGAGTAGATGGGGCAATCATTTCATAACAAAAGTTTTTAGTAATAATTATAAGCTTTGATATCAATTTTATACAAATTAAGAGAAAAGAAAGCACATACAATCTATTCAAAATTTGATTCTTATGTTCCAGTATAATTACGGATACTTTCATCCATCCATTTTATTCTATGTTTATTATGAATAGTAAAGCCTACTACATGCCATGCTGTTAGCAAAGCCCACATAATAGCCAGTGTTTTGTTTTCTGGTGAATAATAGCTATCAAAAGTCAGCCCTTTGGCAAGTCAGTTAACCTAGATTTCCTTTTAATTGCTGGGTTATTTCTTCTAGTTTCTAGAAAGACTGGGAAACATAAATTGTAGTGAGTTTTCAAATGTAACATATGCAAGAAACAATTACACATACATGGGTATACCATCGCCCTTTGTAGTCAAAAGTACCATGTCTGAAGTGAACATTTCCCAGGTGCTTTCATGTGTTTGGAATAGTAATTATTAATGGGTGTCCTTTTCTCAGTGACAACATTTGGGTTAGCAACAGTAACCACTGAGATCTGGAGGCCTGGTTGATGCCATGAAATTTACACTCAGATTGTGCCACTTAATGACTCCAAGGATTCATATCTGACTTTTCCCTTAGCTCTGGATTTGAATGGCATTTCTAAGGAAAATAACAAAAAGATGTCTATAAATCAGGCATTCCCCCTTAGGTTTATCCTTCCCCTAAAAAGAAGTGATAAACACACAGTCATGAGTCAGTGAGGTCCTTCCAGACTACTAATTGGTTGCCAGCAAGTTTTCAGGTAGTTAAATCCAATTTTCAAAATGTCATCTTCAAACACCAAAACTTGGTAGGGAAATTGCAGAACCCACAAAGGGAGACATCACTGTAATACAGGTTGTCTCTGTTCATTCTTAATGGACTCCTATTACTCGAATAGACCATGTGACTTGGAAAGTCTTTGTCTGCATGAAATTGCAGAGTGGTTTGAATATAGCACAGATGCCATGGAAAGCAAAAATGGACATTTTTTCAAATTGAAAACATGTAATGGTTGCCTAGTACAGAGATAAAAACTTGGCTGATGAAGTATCCCAAATTGACTTGTAAACTCCAGAAAACAAACAACTTTTCATTATACATCTCATTTCTCATCTCCAAGCTTTGGCAGGGAGCATTCTTACTTTGGAGAGCTGGTCTGATGAAGAATGCTTTTACTGCTCCATTTCATGAAAACCACTGTTTGTGTCTCTGAGTTCAATAAAAAGTCAAAATTAGCAAGACAGCAGGAAGAGTTAACATGCAAGAAGGTACCAAAGATCCTCTAGATATTATTAATCAGTCAGAAGACAGCATTGCCTGTTTTTCATAAAATCTCTTTCTTGTAAGTGAAGCAAGCCTGGCATTGCCAACAAATGTCAATGCCATACAGAGAGAGTAGATAAATTTAGAGTGAATGATTTTCCAGTTAAATAGGGACCAACAGTGAGTTTATAATAAAACAATTTGCACACAGTTTGGAATATGACAATGGTAATTGCTCTTATGTTGAAAACGAATCTTTTATGATGTGTGCTGTGGCAAAGCAGGGCATGTCCTACCTAATATAGCCCTTCCCACATCCACACAGTACCAGGAAGACCATTCTATATTTGTAACTCTTGCCCAGCTTACCTAAGAGAGTGGCACATTTAAAGGCATGATTAGATACAGGAGTTTTTAAACCCTTATTTTGAGCTGGAAATACAGTGTTCAATACCAGACATTTGAAAGCAGTGAAAGAATGGAATGTCCTTTTATCTTCAGCTGGTGGTTGATGTTTCTGTTATCTGGAACTTCTGAAGCTGTTTTAATCATGCTAGAGCACTGACTTTCAACCTGGCTCCACAGTGGGACCACCTGGGGAGCTTTAATAAACTGGTATCTGGGACCTACCCCCAGAGATTCTGATTTAAGTGATCTGGGGTGTGGCCAGGCACTGGGATTTTTTAAAAGCTCCCCAGGTGTTTCTAAAGAGCAGACAAGGTTCAGAAAGACTGTTTTTTAAAAAAGAAGAAAACTATTAGATGACACTTTGTCATTTATAGCTACAAAAGTTAAATCTACCTAAATAGTTCATATCTCATTTTTACTAGCATCACGACAATCAACCAAATCATCACATAAAATGTAGAATAATAGAATATTTTAATTATAAGGGACCCAAGAGATCATTTTAGTCCAGGGATTTTCAACCAGGAGTCCCTGGCCTCCTAGAAGTCCCTTAGGTAGTGTGTGAACCCCCTGAAATTGCAAGTATGTGCATTTTTCTGAGAATAGATTCTATCACTTTCTAAAAGGAGGGCCTGGCCCCAAAAAGGTTAAAAAACACACGGTTTAAGTCCTCAATTTGCAGACAAAGAAATGAAAGACCAACATGAAAACAGAAAATAATATATTTCTCACCATCCCCTCCAGGACATCTAATAATGAAGCCCATTATGGCCAGTATGCTTTTACACAAAACTGATTAAAATTCCCCCCACAAAAATGAAGCCCAAATAGACTGATGCTTTGACTAGATCAAGATTTTGGTCAGATAAATGAAGTTTTCAGAACTGCAGAAATAGTAATATTTTTGAAGAAGACTTTCCTCAACTTCACTGAGAAGAGGTCCACAGAATGAACCTCCTAAGTAAGAACTTTCCCCGTAAAACTTACTTATCAGATTAAATATAAAGTCAGGAAATAAGCAAATATTAGCCAAGCCCAAGCAGAGATTATCCAGTGTTCCCAAGGTAGTGTTGGAACTTTAATTTGATTTCCTCAAAGTTTGTATCATATTTAATTTATATTGTCCCACTACCTAGTTATTATCGCCAACCTTAAGAATTACTCTAATATCTTACTTCTCTTCTGATTTTTGGCCTATGATAGCAGAATTTCATAGGAGTTCCCTCTGCCAAAGTGTGAACAAATACAACAGGATAATCAGGTATAAGTTAGTAAATTCCGAAGGCTGGAGTGAAGCCTGTGTCCAGTCGATTCCCACAGAAATTATGATATAGCTTTGACTATGATAGATTAAAATAAGTGTGGATTTTGGGAGTCAAACTAATTAATTTGCTTTTGTAGAATAAGATTAATTACACCTCCCTCATAGGTTGATGTGTTCATGTAAATACTTAATATACCTAACGTAGAGGCTTGAAAATAATATTAAATGTAATACTAAAATGTGATTCACCTCTTACTATCTTCTAAGGTTTGTGTTCTTTCTCCTAGATCAAGTAACTTTTCATAACTTTTCTATTCCTCTTTCTCACCTGAGCACTGCTAAGCAAAGATGAGCATTTAAAAAAAAAAAAAAAATTCTCCCGAAGCAAGATGGCCAAATAGGAACAGCTCCAGTCTCTAGCTCCCAGTGCGAGCAACACAGAAGATGGGTGCTTTCTGCATTTTCAACTGAGGTACCAGGTTCATCTCACTGGGGAGTGCCAGACAATCAGTGCTGGTCAGCTGGTGCAGCCCGACCAGCAAGAGCTGAAGCAGGGCGAGGCATTGCCTCACCTGGGAAGCCCAAGTGGGAAGGGAATCCCTCTTCCTAGCCAGGGGAACTGAGACACACAACACCTGGAAAATCGGGTAACTCCCACCCTAATACTGCGCTTTACCAAGCATCTTAGCAAACAGCACACCAGGAGATTATATCCCATACCTGGCCAGGAGGGTCCCACGCCCACAGAGCCTCCCTCATTGCTAGCACAACAGTCTGCAATCTAACCGCAAGGCAGCAGCGAGGCTGAGGGAGGGGCACCCGCCATTGCTGAGGCTTAAGTAGACAAACAAAGCCCCCAGAAGCTCGAACTGGGTGGAGCCCACAGCAGCTCAAGGAGGCCTGCCTGTCTCTGTAGACTCCACCTCTGGGGACAGGGCATAGCTAAACAAAAAGCAGCAGAAACCTCTTCAGATGTAAATGACCCTGTCTGACAGCTTTGAAGAGAGCAGTGGATCCCCCAACACAGAGGTTGAGATCTGAGAATGGACAGACTGCCTGCTCAAGTGGGTCCCTGACCCCTGAGTAGCCTAACTGGGAGACATCCCCCACTAGGTGCAGACCGACATCCCACACCTCACACGGTGGGGTACACCCCTGAGACAAAGCTTCCAGAGCAAGAATCAGACAGGAACACGCGCTGTTTAGCAATATTCTATCTTCTCCAGCCTCTACTGCTGACACCCAGGCAAACAGGGTCTGGAGTGGACCTCAAGCAATCTCCAACAGACCTACATCTGAGGGTCCTGACTGTTAGAAGGAAAACTAACAAACAGAAAGGACACCCACACCAAAACCCCCTTAGTACATCACCATCATCAAAGACAAAAGGCAGATAAAACCACAAAGATGGGACAAAAGCAGGGCAGAAAAGCTGAAAATTCAAAAAATAAGAGCGCATCTCCCCCTCCAAAGGAACGCAGCTCATCACCAGCAACGGATTAAAGTTGGACAGAGAATGACTTTGACGAGTTGAGAGAAGACGGCTTCAGTCCATCAAATGTCTCAGAGCTAAAGGAGGAATTACACACCCAGCACAAAGAAACTAAAAATCTTGAAAAAAGAATGGAAGAATAAATAAAATAAATAAAAAAAAATAAAGAATAGAATAATCAATGCAGAGAAGGCCATAAACGAACTGACAGAGATAAAAACCATGACACGAGAAATACGTGACAAATGCACAAGCTTCAGTAACTAACTCCATCAACTGGAAGGAAGAGTATCAGCGATTGAGGATCAAATGAATGAAATGAAGCAAGAAGAGGAGTCTAAAGAAAAAAGAGGAAAAATAAATGAACAAAGTCTTCAAGAAGTATGGGATTATGTGAAAAGACCAAATCTACGTCTGATTGGTGTGCCTGAAAGTGAGGGGAAAAATGGAACCAAGTTGGAAAACACTCTTCAGGATATCATCCAGGAGAACTTCCCCAACCTAGTAAGGCAGGCCAACATTCAAATTCAGGAAATACAGAGACCACCACAAAGATACTCCTTGAGAAGAGCAACTCCAAGAAACATAATTGTCAGATTCACCAAAGTTGAAATGAAGGAAAAAATGTTAAGGGCAGCCAGAGAAAAAGGTCAGGTTACCCACAAAGGGAAGCCCTTCAGTCTAACAGCAGATGTCTCAGCAGAAACTCTACAAGCCAGAAGAGAGTGGGGGCCAATATTCAACATTCTTAAAGAAAGGAATTTTCAACCCAGAATTTCACATCCAGCCAAACTAAGTTTCATAAGTGAAGGAGAAATAAAATTCTTTACAGACAAGCAAATGCTGAGAGACTTTTTCACCACCAGGCTTGCCCTACAAGAGACCCTGAAGGAAGCACTAAACATGGAAAGGAACAACTGGTACCAGCCATTGTAAAAACATGCCGAAATGTAAAGACCATCAATGCTAGGAAGAAGCTGCATCAACTAACGAGCAAATTAACCAGCTAATATCACAATGACAGGATCAAGTTCACACAAAACAATATTAACTTTAAATGTAAATGGACTAAATGGTTCAATTAAAAGACACAGACTGGAAAATTGGATAAAGAGTCGAGACCCATCAGTTTGCTGTATTCAAGAGACCCATCTCACATGCAGAGACACACATAGGCTCAAAATAAAGGGATGGAGGAAGATCTACCAAGCAAATGGAGAATAAAAAAAAAGCAGGGGTTGCAATCCTAGTCTCTGATAAAACAGACTTTAAACCATCAAAGATCAAAAGAGACAAAGAAGGCCATTACATAATGGTAAAGGGATCAATTCAAAAGGAAGAGCTAACTATCCTAAATATATATGCAGTCAATACAGGAGCACCCAGATTCATAAAGCAAGTCCTTAGAGACTTACAAAGAGACTTAGACTCCCATACAATAATAATAGGAGACTTCAACACCCCACTGTCAACATTAGACAGATCAACGAGACAGAAAGCTAACAAGGATATCCAGGAATTGAACTCAACTCTGCACCAAGCGGACCTAATAGACATCTACAGAACTCTCCACCCCAAATCAACAGAATATACATTCTTCTCAGCACCACATCACACTTATTCCAAAATTGACCACATAATTGGAAGTAAAGCACTCCTCAGCAAATGTAAAAGAACAGAAATTATAACAAACTGTCTCTCAGACCACAGTGCAATCAAACTAGAACTCAGGACTAAGAAACTCAATCAAAACCGCTCAACTACATGGAAACTGAACAACATGCTCCTGAATGACTACTGGGTCCATAACAAAATGAAGGCAGAAATAAAGATGTTCTTTGAAACCAATGAGAACACAGATACAACATACCAGAATCTCTGGGACACATTTAAAGCAGTGTGTAGAGAGAAATTTATAGCACTAAATGCCCCCGAGTGAAAGCAGGAAAGATCTAAAATTGACAGTCTAACATCACAATTAAAAGAACTAGAGAAGCAAGAGCAAACACATCAAACACATTCAAAATCTAGCAGAAAGCAAGAAATAACTAAGATCAGAGCAGAACTGAAGGAAATAGAGACACAAGAAACCCTCCAAAAAATCAATGAATCCAGGAGCTGGTTTTTTGAAAAGATCAACAAAATTGACAGACCACTAGCAAGACTAATAAAGAAGAAAAGAGAGAAGAATCAAATAGACACAATAAAAAATGATAAAGGGGATATCACCACTGACCCCACAGAAATACAAACTACCATCAGAGAATACTATAAACACCTCTATGCAAATAAACTAGAAAATCTAGAAGAAATGGATAATTTCCGGGACACTTACACTCTCCCAAGACTAAACCAGGAAGAAGTTGAATCCCTGAATAGACCAATAGCAGGCTCTGAAATTGAGGCCATAATTAATAGCCTACCAATCAAAAAAAGTCCAGGACCAGACGGAATCACAGCTGAATTCTACCAGAGGTACAAGGAGGAGCTGGTACCATTCCTTCTGAAATTATTCCAATCAATAGAAAAACAGGGAATCCTCCCTAACTCATTTTATGAGGCCAACATCATCCTGATACCAAAGCCTGGCAGAGACACAACAAAAAAAGAGAATTTTAGACCAATATCCCTGATGAACATCGATGCAAAAATCCTCAATAAAACACTGGCAAACTGAATCCAGCAGCACATCAAAAAGCTTATCCACCATGATCAAGTGGGCTTCATCCCTGGGATGCAAGGCTGATTCAACATAGGCAAATCAATAACGTAATCCATCATATAAACAGAACCAAAGACAAAAACCACATGATTATCTCAATAGATGCAAAAAAGGCCTTTGACAAAATTCAACAGCCTCTCATGCTAAAAACTCTCAATAAATTCAGTATTGATGGAACGTATCTCAAAATAATAAGAGCTGTTTATGACAAACCCATAGCCAGTATCATACTGAATGGGCAAAAACTGGAAGCATTCCGTATGAAAAATGGCACAAGACAGGGATGCCTTCTCTCACCACTCCAATTCAACATAGTGTTGGAAGTTCTGGATTGGGCAATCAGGCAAGAAAAAGAAATCATGGGTATTCAGTTAGGAAAAGAAGAAGTCAAATTGTCCCTGTTTGCAGATGACATGATTACATATTTAGAAAACCCCATCATCTCAGCCCAAAATCTCCTTAAGCTGATCAGCAACTTCAGCAAAGTCTCAGGATACAAAACTAATGTGCAAAAAATCACAAGCATTCTTATACACCAGTAACAGACAAACAGAGAGCCAAATTAGGAATGAACTTCCATTCACAATTGCTTCAAAGAGAATAAAATACCTAGGAATCCAACTTACAAGGGATGTAAAGGACCTCTTCAAGGAGAACTACAAACCACTGCTCAGTGAAATAAAAGAGGGCACAAATAAATGGAAGAACATACCATGTTCATGGATAGGAAGAATCAATATCATGAAAATGGCCATACTGCCCAAGGTAATTTATAGATTCAATGCCATCCCCATCAAGCTACCAATGACTTTCTTCACAGAATTGGAAAAAAACTGCTTTAAAGTTCATATGGAACCAAAAAAGAGCCTGCATTGCCAAGACAATCCTAAGTCAAAAGAACAAAGCTGGAGGCATCATGCTACCTGACTTCAAACTATACTACAAGGCTACAGTAACCAAAACAGCGTGGTACTGGTACCAAAACAGAGATATAGACTAATGGAACAGAACAGAGCCCTCAGAAATAATACCACACATCTACAGCCATCTGATCTTTGACAAACCTGACAAAAACAAGAAATGGGGAAAGGATTCCCTATTTAATAAATGGTGCTGGGAAAATTGGCTAGCCATAAGTAGAAAGCTGAAACTGGATCCTTTCCTTACTCCTTATACGAAAATTAATTCAAGATGGATTAGAGACTTAAATGTTAGACCTAATACCATAAAAACCCTGGAAGAAAACCTAGATAATACCATTCAGGACATAGGCATGGGCAAGGACTTCATGTCTAAAACACCAAAAGCAATGGCAACAACAGCCATAATTGACAAATGGGATCTAATTAAACTAAAGAGCTTCTGCACAGCAAAAGAAACTACCATCAGAGTGAACAGGCAACCTACCGAATGGGAGAAAATTTTTGCAATCTACTCATCTGACAAAGGGCTAATATCCAGAACCTACAAAGAACTCAAACAAATTTACAAGAAAAAAACAAACAACCCCATCAAAAAGTGGGCAAAGCATAGAACAGCCATTTCTCAAAAGAAGACATGCATACAGCCAACAGACACATGAAAAAATGCTCATCATCACTGGCCATCAGAGAAATGCAAATCAAAATCACAATGAGAAACTACCTCACACCAGTTAAAATGGCAATCATTAAAAAGTCAGGAAACAACAGGTGCTGGAGAGGATGTGGAGAAATAGGAACACTTTTACACTGCTGGTGGGATTGTAAACTAGTTCAACCATTGTGGAAAACAGTATGGCAATTCCTCAAGGATCTAGAACTAGAAATACCATATGACCCAGCCATCCCATTACTGGGTATATACCCAAGGGATTATAAATCATGCTGCTATAAAGACACATGCACACGTATGTTTACTGCGGCACTATTCACAATAGGAAAGACTTGGAATCAACCCAAATGTCCATCAGTGACAGACTGGATTAAGAAAATGTGGCCCACATACACCATGGAATACTATACAGCCATAAAAAAGGATGAGTTCGTGTCCTTTGTACAGACATGGATGCAGCTGGAAACCATCATTCTCAGCAAACTATCGCAAGAACAGAAAACCGAACACCACATGTTCTCACTCATAGGTGGAAATTGAACAATTAGATCACTTGGACTCTGGAAGGGGAACATCACACACCGGGGCCTATTATAGGGAGGGAGGAGAGGGGAGGGATGGCATTGGGAGTTATACCTGATGTAAATGACGAGTTGATGGGTGCTGACGAGTTGATGGTTGCAGCACACAAACATGGCACAGGTATACATATGTAAGAAACCTGCACATTGTGCACATGTACCCTAGAACTTAAAGTATAATAATTAAAAAAAAAAAATCTAAATCACAGCAGGCTCACTTAAATGGTCTTTGAGTTCTTAATTGTTTTTCAGGTAGATTTTACATTTATTCACTGAAGCTTTTAAAGTCCAGAGCAGAAAACATTTAATTAATGAATAAAAGATGTAGAATAATTTTCTTCCCATGTGCTTTGAATTCTTACCCTGATTACAATACTAGGCCAAAAATTAATATCATGAATTGAAAAGAAGAAAGAGATAAATAGAAAAGAGCCAAATCTAAAAAAGAGGAAGAAAGAGGAGAAGAAAGAAAGAAGAAAGAGGAGAAGAAGAAAGAAAGAAAGAAAGAAAGAAAGAAAGAAAGAAAGAAAGAAAGAAAGAAAGAAAGAAAGAAAGAAAGAAAAAGAAAGAGAAAAAGAAAAGAAATAAAAAGAAGGAGGAGGAGGAAGATGAAGACAAAGATGAAGATGAAGAAGGAAGGAAGGAAGGAAGCAAGGAAGAAAGGAAGGAAGGAAGGAAGGAAGGAAGGGGAAAGGAAGAGAGAGAAGGAAAGAAGAAATAAAGAAAAGAAAGAGAGAGAGAAAGAAAGAAAGAGAAGAAAGGAAAGGGAAAGAAGGAAGGAAGGAAGGGGAGGAGGAGAAGGAGAGAAGGAAGGAAGGAAGAGAGGAAAGAGAGAGAGAAAAAAATAGGAAGGAAGGAAAAAGAGAGAGAAGTATTTTGGCACTTACTCTCAGTTCTGGGCTGAGGTTTTAACTGAGACTAGGTGCTATGTATTCACTTATTTATTAAATGTTCTTTGAACACCAAATCAACATGAAGCCAGAATTATGTTAGACTGAGTGTGGGGTGAGGTGTCTGATGGATATTTCACAGCCTTTGGGAGTTCATTTTACTTTAACATAAAACTGCTTGGTAAAAATGTAAGGATATATATTTTTTATTTAATGAATCATATAAATATTAAATGCTATAATTATTCATAAAAAGAGAAGAGAGACTTAGAACAACTGGGGAAGGCAGGCATTGAACTAAGACAGGAGTGACTTGACTATTTCAATCTAGAGGATATAAACTCTGGTGCAACTGGAGAAAGCAAGTATTGAACAGATACCTGAAGTACTAGAAGGTGTCAATCTCTGAAGCATAGTTAAGTCAAAATTCTAAGCAGGTGGGCTAAAATCCTAGGGTTGAGGCTTGTTCATGGGGCATTAAAGAAACTAATCTCTACCAGATGGTGTTTTGGAGTCCTAAGGGATAAGACAGTTAAAAGACTTGAATGTCATGACTATGAGATGTAGCCCTTGGACATTTTCTAAGCTTCATAAGCACATTCAGTGACATAAGGAAGAAATAATTAATAGTAGAAACAAAATTCTTCAGAAGTTCCTTAAGAATCTAAAGAAAAACAAAATAAAGAACAACCAAAATAATGGCCCATATTTAGGTTTTCTTCTACTTCTTCATATATGGCCATTTTCCAATAATTTGCAAAAATGCTTCAGAACTTCAAATAAACCTCAGACTACATACATTAGTCTATGTCTCAGTTTGGTGCTCCCGACCTTGGTGTATCAGTACTGCTAGAATTCAACTGGTACCCAAGACACGTCATGTGGACATATTTGTGTCATCTTTTCATTTCTCTATCATTTTTAAAGTGGGAGACCTGGCTGGGTGCAGTGGCTCATGCCAGCACTTTGGGAGGTCAAGGTGGGCAGATCACAATGTCAGGAGTTCGAGACCAGCCTGACCAACGTGATGAAACCCTGTCTCTACTAAAAGCACAAAAATTAGCCAGGTGTGGTGGCATGCACCTGTAATCCCAGCTACTCAGGAGGCTGAGGCAGGAGAATGACTTGAACCTGAGAGGCGGATGTTGCAATGAGCTAGATCACGCCATTGCAGTCCAGCCTGGGCAATACAGCGAGACTCCATCTCCAAATAAAAATAAAATGAGAGACCTAAAATTGCTTGCCAAAACACACAACATTTTTTTTTCTAATTTTACATTGTTCCTCTTGCCAACAAAAGCAACTGTTTTTTCACTATACTCTCCATAGTTCTTAGGGAATGACCATACTTTCTTGGTGACTCTTATTCCTGAATTCTCTATATTAACAACTCTCTAGGCCACAGCCGTGACTCAGTCAGGCCTCAGAATACGGTTTTGTGCCTAGAGTACTTTTAAGGGCTCGTTTACACTTTAACAGTAAGACTTAACATGAATGATTCCTAGGTTTGCAGAGGAAAAGGGACAAAACATCATTTTTCTCTCAGCCTCAAGCTTCGCGTTGGCTGCCAAGGGACACTGGCCCTACTCAGTTTCCCTTGGAACTCCATGTAAACAACTTGAAGCCAGGGGGAATCAACTAATCCTAACTAGTAAGATCAAGGGTTATGTCCTTGCTCTGGGAATGTTAGCCTGCTCTGGTTATAATCTTACACAGATGAGGTGATAGATCCAATATTATTATATGAGTGCCTGCTTCTTCCTTATGGGTGGGGAAAAAATCAGGGAGGAGGAACAAAAGAATGAAAATAAAATAAAAGCAAAGCAGGAGTGAATAAGCAGAAACCAAGTTAAATATGAAGAAAAAAGAACAAATGAGAAGACAGGTAAACACGAAATTATGACTAAATTCTAAAAGAAAGAAAAAGAAAGGTTGAAATGGAAATAATGTCGCTCCTAGCAGTGTTAAGCACTATTACTTTCTTCTTCTACTTAAACCACCATTGGCACCTTTGTAAAAGTTGCTATCCTTTCCAAAGTTAAATGTAATTTATCTTAAAGGCACCTTACTGGTTAATACATCTTTACAATAAACACTCTGCAAAGTGTAAAAAAACTGAAGAAATAAATTGAAGTGGCTTTTAGTAGTGGCTGGGGGTACCAGATTGACAGCTTTGGAAATTGATGACTTCTTTTTCTCCCAAGAATAGATACAGCCTGATAAACAGAGGTGTAAGATTCCCCTAACGCTTCTCCAATACGCCTTCACCCTGACAAAGTAATGGCTGCAAGGAAGAAAGAACAAGTCACTTTTTCCAGCCAGTTCTCTGCAGATACTGCTCAGGAACTGCCATTTAGCACCAAGGTGATAGGAGTATTTTCCTGACTACCAGCAAAACAGAGACAACTCACTTATTTCACTTGGAACAGTGAACAGTCAAATCAGATAGTGATAACTTTTAACTACCCTGAACTCTGTTGGATTCAAAGCACTGAACTTAAAGTGAAAGTTAACTTGAGTTTCCCATTTGTTTCCCACATCCATCTAGTTCCCTAACAGTCCTCAGCACTAAATCAGGTAATGCAGTATAGTGTAGCTATTTTATCTGGTTCTCCCAAAGTTATTTGAAATGAGTACTCTGCCATCCATGAAATCAAATGAATCTCAGGGACATTTCCATTTATGTGGTGTGAGGGGGATCTTTCAAAAGAGAAAGGAAAAGCATAAAAAAGGATGGAATGTTTCCAAGAGAACGAGTAACATGTATTTTCCTTTCCAAAAGAAAAGCAGCAACTAAGTATGAAAAATTGAGGTGCATAAGTTAAAGTGGAGTCTTAACATTATTTATTTACATGCCTAACTTAAGAACCACTAAAGTCATCTTCATCACATAACCCTAAAATGAGCAGAGACCAGTATAACATGACTATCAGGTTATCTTCAGTAGATGTTAGAAAACATATGCTTTGTTTATCTTGTACTTTTCCTAAACAATCACGCACAGCTTTCTTTTGTTCCAGGAGTCATTCAAGCATATAAGAGCTCCATTAAGTTGAAACCTCTTGTATCTGGTTATTTTCCTGGAGTTGTAAACCTGCTGCCACAAAGTTGATAATTTTCTTATGTTAACAGCAAGAATGGAAAAAAAAAAAAAAATACCTGCTAGAAAAGAGCTATTCCATCTTCAGTCTCTCTTCCATTAACTCTCATTAACAGTTGGCATTTTTTTAAGGCAGGGTCTCACTCTGTTGCCCAGGCTGGAGTGCAATGTTGCAATTACAACTCACTGAAGGCTGGAACTCCTGGGCTCAAGTGATTCTCCCACAACAGCCTCCCTAGTAGCTAAGATTGCAGGCACGCACCATCATGCCTGGCTAATATTTTTTGGTTTTTTGTAGAGATGAGGGTCTCCCTATGTTGCCCAGGCTAGTCTCAAACTCCTGGCCTCAAGCAATCCTCCCACCTCAGCTTCCCAAAGCACTGGGTTTATAGGCTCGAGCCACTACATCTGACTGAATTTACTTTTAAAACAATTTTAAACACTTACAATGTTTTCAAGGTAGAAAGCACTCACCCATCAGTCTGCAGATCTCACTTATTGTTCCCTCACCTATTTTAATTCCTCTTCCTGGCTCTCTTCGCTCCTTGCATCTCAGAGCAAATCTCCAAATTTCTGTGCCGCATGGGCCTTCAACTGGTTTTCCCACACGTTTCAAACCTTGTCTTGTCTTTGCTCATCTGTTAATTCATTCATTCCTTTATTCATTCATTTATTTAACAGACATTTATCTAACATTTCCCGAGTCTTCCCTTGTCCTACGTACATGTGGAATCAAATCCAAGAATAAATATTGTGCAGTGGAAAAAGCAGTAGAACGAAAGTCCTGAACTCTAGTGTCATTGCTATCATTCATCAATTATGCGACCTTCAGCAGGTCACTTTTTTCCTCTATATACCTGTAACAATAGGAGTTTGGTTATGTCATATCTAAGATCCCTTATAGCTCTGAAATCCTACAATTTTATCACCACCCCCGTAGCTCAGTGCAAACAAATTCATGCATCTGTGTTAATAACTTTGAGGTACCCATTCCAAAATGTTTACATTTTCAATGGCTGAATTATAAGGGCTCTCCAAAGCGAAGTTAAAAAATCCTAACTGATATTTTTTGGCATGGTAGCAGGCTAATGGAGGAGTTTTTGAGTAGAGCAAATTTCATTGAGGAGATTAGTCTTACCTACTAGTGCATTTGCTGTCTACAATTCATCTCTTTTCATTCTCCCCTTTACCCACTTCAAGTAGGCTGTTACTTCCAAACATCCAATGAAACTACTGCCATCAAGGTCACCAAGTGACTTTGAGAGTTAAACCCAGTAGTCAATTGTTATTCCTCATTATATGTGTCCTGTCTTCAGCATTTGACATATTTGATCACCTCCTCCTTAATATACTTTCTTCATTTACCATCTGTGACTCACACACTTCTCTACCTACTGATCACTCCTCAGTTTGCTTTGCTAGTTCTTCCTCTTCACTGCTTCCTCTTCACTTAGTGTTGGTGTGCCTCAAGTACTGAGTTTTGGGTCGTATTCTCTATCTGAACGTAATTCCTTATTAATCTTACCCAACTCTTTGGCTTTAAACTCCATCTATGTGCCAAATACTCTCACATTTATGTCTCTAGCCAAGACACTTTCCTGAACTCAAGACTTGCACATCCAGATGACTAGCAGACCCCTAAAAAAAGGACTCATGACATTATTGCCCAAACCTAATCCAACTAGTTCAGCTGATAGAAGCTCCATATTTTCAGATATTTTACCAAAAAAGAAACATTTGGGCACATCCTTGGCCCCTTTATTTCTCTCATATCCTACATCTAATCCATTAGGACATTGGCTCTAGGTTAAAAATATATCAGAATTTAATCACTTCTCAAATCTAATGCCACCCTCCTGCTATGCACCATTACTGTCTCTCCCCTGGAGAGCTGTAATAGCTTTCTAAGAGGTCTCTCTGTTTCTTCCATCCTTGCTCCCTTAGAATTTGTAATCAACACGGAAGTCAGAGTGGTCTTTTAAAGACACTAACTCAAATCCTCTGATGGACCACCAGTCTTCACAATAGCCCATGAGGTCTTACATCATCTGGCCCTCCATACTCTTCTGATTTCATCTCTTACTCTCCACTTTGCTCCCTCCGCTCCAGTCACACAGGCCTCCTTACCTCAAATATGAGAGGCATGGCTTTGGTGCTAGCTCTCTTTCTGCCTGCATATATTTGCATGACTAACTCTCTCACCTTCTTCAAGTTTTTGCTCAGTTCTCATCTTTCCAATGAATCCTATCCTGATCATCCTATTTAATCTGCAAACTGCCCCCCAAGCATTCCTCATCCCTGTGAGCCTGATTTACCCTTTTGTCCTACAGCAGTTATCACCTTCCAATGTTGTACATAACTTACCTGTTAAATTTATTGTTTATTTTCTGTCTCCTCATGCTAGAATGTAAGCCACAGGAGGGCAGGAATCTTTTTTCCTTTGTTTGTTCATTGATGTCTTTCAAGTACCTGGGAACTATCCCAGGCACCTTGTAAGTGCTTAATATTTCTTAAATGGATTAATAAATCAAAAAGCAAATGGATGAATGGGGCATGGTCCTGTAGGTATCAGACTATCACCAACAACATGAGAAGCTACATATGAAATGTGTAAAGCCTCACTTTAATTATCTAATCAATGCCCAATCGTGCTGCTGCTTTTTGATCGTTCCTGATGGAGAGATGGTCTTTGGAGTTCATGTCTCTCCATTGTGGAAACCCTTGACCTTTCACCCATCAGAATCTCAAAACAAGGCATACCTTGGGTTGGAAAGATATAAAGAGCTCTAGACCCATCCTGGGTGATTTACAGTAAAGCCTATAAAATAATTACCTCACACTTCTACTATAAGACATGTAAATGAGAAGAGTAGTATCTAACAGTTATTGAGCTCTATATGCCAGACATTATCCTGAGGTTTCACAAGTATAAATTCATTTCTTCCTTGCAACAACACCTAACTCCTGACCTCACACCTCTAGCCTAATTATTGGGTGAGTTCCTTCTGGACAACACTCAGAAAGTAACAAAAAAGTGTAATGGGTCAGAAGGGATGACTTGAAACTAAGGAAGTAAACCATAGCCCTTAACATTTCTAAAGAAAAATGTTATCTCTGTCAAACACAGCTGCCATATCTCCATGAAGCCATGTTGAGGAAATATTTATGTTGACACACTGAAGGTCAAATATTCAAGGGTAATTAGATCTCTCCAAGGTGAATTATGGAGATGACCTAGTTAGAAATAAATATAGAATTTTTGCTGTCCAGTCATAAATCGGTAGTAGCCCGCCCAATGCACTTAAACATGTTTATAAGTATTTTTGCTCATAGTTTAATTAATTATTTTATATATTTCCTATTACTAATCTTTTACAAAAATGATTAGCATGACAAAAAATTTTACTAGCTTGACCATACCCATCTCAGTATCATTTCAAAGAGCTTTTTATTATCCTACTTTCCCATCTCCATAAACCCAAGAAAGAACTCTTATTTTAACTAACATTCTTGCAGTCACCCTCTACCTGCTAATTATGTTCATCTTCTGGAAGTTGAAGACCTTCATTTCCCCAGTTAGCTTCATCAGTTCACCCAGCATACATTTATTAAATGCCTATTGAATTGCAGGCATAGTCCTAACCACAAAGAAGCATAACCCACAGTCTCTCAATCAGAGAACTTAGTGTCTAATAGTAAAGGGGAAACCAATACAGTGAAAAAAGTTTCATATACAAACCTGAATGTCCATAAAAAGAGGACTAGATAAATAAGACATTTATGTTCATGAAATGGAATACTACACAGCACTTAAAATGAATTTAAATGAATAAATTAGATTTAAATGTATTAATATTACTCTTTTAAAAATTGAGTAAAAAACAAGTTTTCAAAATGCAAATGCAGAAATTACACGG